>NC_037677.1:54863203-55134666 GCF_003255815.1 Theropithecus gelada
TCACAGATGAGGAAACAGAGGCTCAGAGGCATGAATTCACTTGCCCAGTATTAGAAGGTGGTAGGGCTGTATTCAGTACAGGCTCTGGGCTCCAGAACTCATGCACTGGCCCACAGTGCTGCCCGGGGATCCAGGGAGGCGAAGAGAGAGGCCCGTCAGAGGCCATCCAGACCAGAGGTTTCAAGCCTGGCTGCAGGCCCCGCCCCGGAGATCTGATTTAACTTGTTTGGAGTGGGTTATCTTTTTTCCTTTCTTTTCTTTTTTTGAGACAGAGTCTCACTTTGTCACCCAGGCTGGAGTGCAGTGGTGTAATCTCTGCTCACTGTAGCTTTGATCTCCTGGGCTCAAGCGATCCTCCCACCTTAACCCCCCAAGTAGCTTGGACTGCAAGCGCCCACCACCACACCCAGCTAATTTTTTATATTTTTTGTAGAGACAGGGTTTTGCTATGTTGCCCAGGCTGGTCTCAGACTCTTGAGCTCAAGTGATCCTCTTGCCTCAGCCTCCCAAAGTGCTGGGATTACAAGTGTGAGCCACTGTACCGGGCTGCGTTGTCTTTCAAAGCTGCCTCAGATCTCATCTGGGGCCATGGCTGAAATCCCTTTCATGGCAGAAGAAGGGGCTCCTTTCCAGGCAGACGGGTGCATGGGGAGGTTTTGTGTGGTCACCCCCCAAGCCTGGCTGCCTTCACAGGGCACACATTCAACCCAACCCAAACCCTTTATCCCATGGGATGCTCATTGCTGAGCAGCGCGTCTGCCTCTCCCCATTTTTCTACAGATGAGACCCAGAGTGGCTGAGTCTCATTAGGCCAGCCTAATATTCACTCTTCAATGAGGGAAACTGGCTTAAAGAGAAAGGGGACCTGCCCAAGGTCACCTTCGGTGTTGGGGAGCCTGGGCCCTACAGCCAGGTCCCCTGACTACTCCATCCTAGGTTTTGAACTCTCAGAAACAGAGCAGAGCACCATCACCTGGTGGAGCAGCCCAGGGGCCCAGATGGCTGCGGGCGAGATGAGGCAGACAGGCAGGAGGAGCCAGCACAGCACACAGCCAGATGACACACAGGCCCAGCAATTCCTGACTCATGGCCACCCAGCCCGTGACTCCACCCACCGCCAATGCCCCCACCCTGGCTCGCATCCCACAGCCCACTGCAGCCTCCAGAGTCCACTCCCATTCAGAGTTAAAAGCCATGGAGGGAGGGAGGAGCAGTGGGGCCCACCCAGGCCTGAGTGGGAAACCCAGACAACCCCACGCCGGTGGGACACAGAGGCACCACAGGAAGAAGGAAGGGTGGTGGTGCCAGCCTCAGTGCTGGCTCCGAGCAGTGCCTCTCCAGCCTCGCGGACAGGCACCCAGCTACAGGAGGAAAACGAGGCCTCCCAAGCTCAGCTGGTGCTGACACCCACATGGGCCAACTTTCTTTGCCCTGTGACCCCTCTTGAACCAGGGCCCCAACACTGGATGAGTGTGCCAGGCTTCTCTGCTGTCAGTTCCTCTCCCCATGAACTCACTACTCCTCTAAGAACTTTCAGTGGCTCCCCACTGCCTATGAGGTCTAGTCCTAACCCTGACCTGTAACGTTTCCCTCGCACGGAAAAGGCTGACTCAAAGGGAAGGGACGCAGGGGGCCCAGCACGGTGTTCCCAAATCTCAAGGACTTCTCACAGCACCCTAAGACACTGGCTCCAAAAGGTCCACTTGCCGGATGCAGACACTGAGGCTCAGAGCGGCAATGTGTCCAAGGCCACCAGAGTCTGAGCTGTGGCCACCCCATGGCAGGGGCTTGGCTGCTCAGGTGCCTGCTCTTCCCTGCTGCTGACAAGCTTTCAGCTCGCCCAGGAGCTCGAGATGGCCCCCGGATCTGTCTTAGCCCATCCAATGTCACAACGACTTGGGTCCTTCCCCGTGGTGCCCTGACCCCTCTGCTTGGCCCCCTTTAAGACACGGCTGATCCCCTAAGGTGCTACCCCTGCTGATACTGAGGTGGGCTTGGGCTTGCCTGGGGAGGTGGGTCATGGGTCAGAGAGCACCTACCAGAAGGGAGGAAGAGGACGGGGTTGGGAGGGTGGTGGGAGAGCCTGCCCCTCAGCGCAGCCCCATCCCTGCTTCTGGCCCGGCTCCCTGAGCAGAGCTGAGAGATGGAGGCCTGCTCCATCGCCCGGCTCCTGGGAAAAGGGGCTCCTTTCCAGGCAGACAGGGGTGGATGGGAGGTTTTGTGTTGTCACCCCCCAAGCCTGGCTGCCTTCACAGGGCATACATTCAACCCACCCCAAACCCTTTATCCCATGGGATGCTCATTGCTGGGCAGAGCGTCTGCCTCTCCCCGTTTTTCTACAGATGAGACCCAGAGTGGCTGAGTCACTTGCCCAGGTGCGCCAGCAGGCTGGTGGAAGATTCCAGACCAAGAGCCCCAGCCTCCTGGCTCCCAGGCCTAGCCCCACTGTGAGGTTTCTCCTGCTAGGTCCCCAAGGGTCACAGGCTGCGTCTGAGAGGAGATAAGTCGTTAGTATGTGTGGGGCGTGCGGGATGGGCGTGGGCCCAGAGCTGCCACCATGGGGAGGCCCAGGGAGGGGGTCAGCGCAGGCCAGAGGCAGGGCGGCCCGAGGTCGGGCTTCCTTTCTCTAGAGGGCACGATTCCTGGCAGCAGCTCCCACGGGAAATAGGAGAAGTGCCAGCTGTAGAGAATACGGGGTGGGGCAAAGGTGGTGTCTGGGCAGGGCTTCCTGTTGGGTGGGCGGGTGGCCACTCGCCGAGGCCTAGTGACCTGCACGGCTGCGGCCCGGGGCCAGGCCAGAGTTGGGTTTCGCCTCATCCCTGGCTCAGGCCCAGGCCACCCTGAGCCCCATCCTCCAGGCCCGCCCTGGCTTCCTGTCCCACTGGCCCCACCCAGCCCAGGGGAGAGGGAGGGCCGAGGAAGCCTCCTCAGAAGCACCAGTGTTTTCTGTGGGCTGGAGTGTGCAGGCCACGCTGGCCTGCTTAGTGGCCTTTGGCCTCTTACCTCTAGGCCTCCCACCGTTCATTTTCCAGTGTGAGGCCTCGACAAAAGTGCCGCTGGGTTTTCTTCCCAGAAGGGCACACTTCAGACACAGCTGAGCAGGGGCCCCTGATCGAATCCCTGCCTTTCCAACTCAGCAGACAGCAGCGTCCCCTGGGAGAAGTCATGCCCAAGAGACCAGGATGAGAGGAAAAGTGAAGCAAGGCCAAGACCAGGCTTCGAATGCAGAACTTCCTGGAGGTCGAGCTCCTGCAGGAGGCATGCCACCCCACGAGGCCACACAGCCCGACATGAGGACAACGTGATGTTAACCACAGGCACAGCGCCTAGAGGAAGACCCCTTCACCCGACCCTGGCTTGGCATGCCTGAACCTTTGAAGTGTCTGGAGGAGTCCGCATGGGAGGGGAGCTTGGCCCAAGGGCTGCAGGGCTACCCATGGCCTCCAGGTGAACCCAGCCCATTCCCTGTGGCCTCAGGAACTGGAGGCTTACCTGTCCACAGGCTGGGGGTATGGTGGGAGTGCAGAAGTTGGCAGCCCGACCCAGTGAGGGCAGAGATCTGAACAGAGGCCCTCAGCCCTCTCCAGCCCCCTCTCCTGCCCATTCATGCTCTCCCAGGGCACAGGCTCTGGGAGGCAGCTGCCCCCAAGGCTGCCTGGCCAACAGGGACTCAGAAAGCAAATAGGCCAGAGAGCAAGGAAGACTCTTCCAGCTGGCCAAGGGCCCACCAGGGACAAAAGCCTCTTGGCTTAGTGCTGGGGAGGAACACAGATGGGAGGGGGTGCGGGCCTGCCTGGGGCCTGGCCTTGCTCGAGATTACCCCAGGGACAGGGACAGAGACGGAGACAGGGACAGAGCAGAGATCCAGGTCTCCTGCATGTACCAAAGGCAGCCCAAGGGCCTCGTCATGAAGCGAGCCCACAGCAGTCCCTCCTGGCCCCGGGAGCCCCTGAGTGGTGAGAAGGTGGGTCAGCCCAGCTTAGGCAGGAACTGACTTTAGCCACACCCTGGCCGCGAGCACAGGACACTGATGACTTGTCCAGATTACCCCAATCAAACAGGCCCTGGCGGGGCCGTGTAGACCCAGCTTGATGCTTTGCCTGCAGGGAGGAAAGCCCGGGAGGGACTCAATCGGAAACTGCCAAAGGCCTAAAGTCTGTGGCCCTAAGACAAGCAGAGTGGAAGACAGAAGTCAGCGTCAGTCTGGTGGGAGGCCAGCACCCAATGTCCCAGGAGGAGCTACAGGATGGCAGTAGTAAGCCTCATGACCCCAGAGATACGCAAGTTGAGGCTGGGGACGTACAGGCCTAGGCAGCATTCTGGGATGCTGAGCCAGCAGCTTTACAACCACCTCTGCCCAGAATCCACATTCAGTTGTAAGTGGCATGATGGTGGACCTGCGTCACCCTCAGCCCTGGCCACCCAGCTCTACCCCTTTTCTGAACAGGCGTTTCCCAGAACAGCCTGAGCACACGAGCCTGTGGGACTCTTCCAGGTTGAATACCCTAGATCTCATCACAACAGAGACAAGGTCTGATGATGCTCTGCGTGGCCCTGATGCCGGCTCTCTACACCCCCTTGTCTCAGGCACCTGGTGGGCTCTGCCATGGGCCTATCCTGGGGAAGTACGCCTAAGCTTCCTCAGAACCCAGGGAAGCCTGTGGGGTCAGCCATGCCCTGCTCCCTAGCCAAGAGCCAGCTCTCTCCTAGGCCTCACCTGGGCCTGGCCCTGGGCCCACCCTAGAATGTTGCTGGATTCCAGTTCAGCAGTGATCACGCAGGGTGAGGGATGTATCTTTTGTGGAGCGCGGGCCTTGCATAGACTTGAGTGCCAGGAAATGTTTGTCAGAGGAAGGAAGGAGGGAAGAAGCAGGGAGGAGGGAGACAAACAGACACATGAATGCAGGTGGGCTCTCAGAAGCATGGCCCCAAAAAGCCACCACAGCCCTCCTCCTCCAGGCCCCCGGGGACGGTGTCATCTATGCAAGACACAGTATGCAGGATGACAAACCTCGATGAAGGCCCGGGGAGGCCCCACTCTGCAGCTGCCACTTCCCCTGGTGCTCTGATGCCCATGTGGGCTAGGAGAAGGCCCCCAGGTGTCCAAGCCCAGGGCCTCTGTGTTCTGCCCACATGCACACATTTGCTCTGGAAGCCCAGGCTCTGGCTCACACCTCCCTAGAGGAAGGGGACACTCTCCCTGGCTAGAAACACCTGCTTGGTCCATGAGAGGCTCGGTGGTGCCTCTCACTGCTCTTCCTGAGTTCTGCAACAATGTAGGGGGTGCATCCTCCTGGAATGGCAGTGGGGTGCGAAATGGCCAGCTCATGACAAGATCAACAGAGGTTTTGCAATGAAAGGTGATACTGCCCATCCAATGGGAAGAAAATATATCACAGAGGTGAGGGTTTGACGAAGGTTCCAGAAGGTCTGTGTTCTGACAACCCCTATCCCTGCCCAGCCCAGGTCCTGGCACACAGTAGGTGCTAATAAATCAGTGGCCTGATGGATGCACGTGGGAGGCCTGGCTTCCACACTCCTGCCACAGAGGTCAGGGCTCTAACGCACACTCCGGGGGCCATACACACGGTGCCTGTGCCCATGTGTGCCCCTTTCTCTGGCAAGGACTCTGCCTTTCTGGGCTCCCCCTGGTCAGAAGGTGCCCACCCTCTCCATTTAGGGCTGGGAGGGTTCTCTGTTATCAAGCTCTGTGCCTTTTCTTGACAAGTGGGTTGGGGCGGGGAGGTCAGAGGTCCAGGGAGGGCAGAGGATCAGAGCAAGGCCATTCCCCAGCCCAGGCCTCCCCATACCATATTCTGAGGCCCAAGAGCTCTGGGACCCAGTTCAGGGCTCCCTGATGCCCATGGCGATCCTCACTGCCACCACCCACACCAATGCGGCCCTTCTCCCTGGCTCTGTGTCACGGCCTCCTGGCTGCAGCTGGCCTGAACTGCTTACTTGGACAAATAGGGAGAGAAAGCAGCCACGTGATGGCTAAGGTTTCCTTTACCAGGGACAGGGATACACACACACACACACTACACACACATACACTACACACATGCACAGCCCCTTGTGGGTCAGGTGGTCATGTGGCCCAGGCTCCTGTGTCTCTGAAGGACAAGTGACCGGCTGCCCTTCTTCACTCAGAAGAATGCCCTCCCCCAGCACTTGTTTTCTGCTTCCTGGATGTGCCAGGGGCTTGCTGGGTGGGAAGCCCAGCAGAGTGGGGGAGGAAGCGGGAGCAGAGGGAGGGGGCAGAGCACCCGCCCAGCCCCAGCCCTGCCTCTGTCTGGTGTTTTCCTTCCGCCCTCCCCAGCCAGAGGGCAGATGTCTGCTGGGAAACTGGCTGCCCAGCCGTTCTCTGACTACAGGGACAATCCCCACACTCAGGGAGAATCCCAAAGCCCAACGTTGGGGCCACACAGGAGGGAAGCAGAGTCTCAGAGAGAAGTCCCTGTGATCAATGGCAGAGCTGCCAACATGCTGCAGCTGGACCAGTGGTTTTGTAGCTGGAGTCCATGGTATATTATAGCCTTTGGGGCATTTAGGGGGTGAGGGAGGGTAGAAAAAGGGGGTGTCTAGTCCGACTCAGCAGGAGCAGCTCTGCCTTTGGTCTGTTGCTTGGGAAAGGTCTGTGGGCCAGAGTCTTGAGGACTTTTCCAGCACTGGGGATCTGTGCCTCCGCTACTACCCCAGGGTGGCAGGCTTGTCCTCACAGCCTGAGATGGTCCCACTAAGAGGGAAGGAGGCCACATCTCTTGACAGGCAGAGCTGAGACCCTGCTGTAGGGGAGGAAGGCTGAGGGGTGGAGAGTGGGGAGAGGGAAATGCCAGCTCTATGGGGGTCTGCATCCAGCTCCCACCCTGCCCTGGCCTCAGGCCTGACCCCCAGGACTCCAGAAATTCACTGCAGATGCATCTCAGGAAGGCCACAAAAAATGAAAGGCATAGCCAAGAGTTCCCAAATAAAAGCTAATTCCTGTGCTGGGTGTGGTGGCTCACACCTATAATGCCAGCACGTTGAGAGGCTGGGGCGGGAGGACTGCTTGAGCCCAGGAGTTTGAGACCAGCCTGGACAACACAGTGAGACCTTGTTTCTAACAAAAATTTTAAAAATTAGCCAGGCATGGTGGAATGCAGCTGTAGTCCCAGGTATTGAGAAGGCTGAGTGGGAGGTTCAGCTGAGCCTGGGAGGTCAAGGCTGCAGTGAGCCACTGCACTCCACCCTGGGTGACAGAGCAAGACCCTGTCTCTTAAGAAAGAAAAAGGCTAATTCTGGCTAAGCCCCTCCCTCCACTAAAGCCCTTCACATACGTTATCTCACTGACTCCTCACAATAACTCTATGACTCTGTGTTCTTCACCAATCCCCCACCCCACCGTCTCAGGGCTGCGCAGGGCTGGGCAGCCCCCAGCCCAGCACACCTGTCTGTTGCGGGCACTCAGCCCAGAATGCAGCCTAGGGAAGGGCTCTACTGTGGAGGCAGGTAAAATTATCACCCCATTTTACAGACGCAGCACAGAAATCAATGTGAACTAACCTGAAGGTCACACAGTTAACAAGGGGTGGGGTGGGATTTGAACCCGGAGACCCCAACCCTAGACTCTGTGTTGTTCACCAGTCCCCCACCCCACCATCTCAGGGCTGCACAGGGCTCCTCTGGTGGTCCCAGCCCCTAGCCCAGCACACCTCTCAGGCTCTGTCGCGGGCACTCCGGAATGCAGCCTTGGGAAAGGCTCTACTGTGGAGGAGGAGGGAGAGAAGACCTCAGGAGAGGAGGAGCACTGGGATGGAAAGGTGAGCAGAGGAGGCAGGAGAGAGAGTCTTGGCAGTAGAGAAAGATACAGAAAGGGAGGAAGAGTGAGAGGCAAGGCATGAGCGGAATAGAGAGAAGGAAGGAAGACACATAAAGAAGATACAGAGAAGGAAGATAGATACAGAAACAGGGAGAGGGGGAAAGAGGGCAAGAAGGAGGAAGGAGAGGAGACAAAGAAGAAAACAGAAGGGGAAGAAGGTGCAGCTGGGCAAGAGGAAGAAAGAAGGAAGGAGGAAAGCAGGAGACACATGGAGGGATGGCGAGGAGGTGTGAAATGAGCCACCAAGAAGCTGAAGGGGATGAAGAAGCCAGGAGCCACAGAGACAGACACACAGCAGAGAGGAGGTCAGGGCCTTGGAAAACCGAGAGGCAGACGGAAAGCAAGCCCGCCCACCGAACACTGAATACCTAACAGGAGATGACAAATCAAATGGGAATTACTGCGGTAAAAACATAATTAGAAACTTGATTGAAGTTAAACAGAATTTACATAACACTGCAAATTAACTTTACACGGAAACTATTCACTGGGAAGGCAATGAAAAGGCATTTCATTAGTAATCTATATTTAAACAATAGGCACAATGGAGCCTTCTGATGAGGAGCTTGGTGCCTTCCACTGGAGCCGGTGCCAAAGACTGCAGGAAGACCAAGCACAGTGGGTACTCCAGGCAGAAGTGGGCAGGGACCAGGGGGATCCCTGTGCCTGCTTGTGGGGTGGGGTGGGGACACAAACAGGCCAGGTGAGCTTCTGGTGCCAGTTCTGTCCTTAACTTGCTGCGTGGCCCTAGGCAAGTGTCTTACCTTCTCTGGGCCTCAGTTTCCTCACCTGCAAAATGAGGACAGTGGAGAGGCAGTCTATAAGCCTGGATAATCTAAGACAGTCTGGGAGATGGTAGAGGGTTATAAGAGCATGGGTTCTGGAGTCAGACGGACGCCGTTCCTGTCCCTTGTGAGCTATGGCATCATGCAAGAATTTTCCTCTCTAACCTGTTTTACCCATCAGTTCAATGGAGGTAAGTCCAGTCCAGTCGCACCTGATGTCACCAAAGCAGTACAAGGATTTAGGGAGAGAATGGGTAGGGACCGGCTTAAGGAAAAGTGAGTCTAAAGGCATGGGATTACTCGTTCCCTCCACCGGGCACACTAATGAGATTACTCGAAGCCTCCTGCCATGGCCCTGCCACGGAGCCATGCATCATCAGAGCAGCTGCTGCTGCTGTCCTAGTCCTCGATGCAGAGCTGGAGGGACATCTGCCCCTGACTCTTTCCCAAGGGAGAGGAGGTCCACAAGTCCCTGCCTGGCTCCATTCAATTCTCAGCCTGGAAAAGGTCTCCTGAACCTCCTCTCACGTCCCAGTCATGTCAGACCGCACTCACTCTGCAGACGTGCTGGACTGTGCTCCTGCGGCTCCTTTGCCTGGACACACTCTTCTCTCCACCCCCACCCCCCAGCCCACATCGCACCTTGCACACCTACCCGGCCTTTGGCCTTGTTCGGGGCAACTATACTGTATGCAGCCGTTCCTGACCAAGCCAAGGCCGTTCTCTCTGCTGGGCACCTGCAGTGCTCACTGTTATGCTGGAAGGTGTGGGTTCTTTACCTGTCCCCCCACCACCCCATCTGGACTGCCAGTTCTCAGCGTAGAAACCGTCCTCTGTCATCTCTGCACACCCTGACTCGAGCCCTTCTTTTGGCACAACACAGGTACTTAGAAAACCCTGGTTGACCTCAGAGTGGTCAAGGGAGGCTTCCTGGAGAAGGTGGGACTAGAGCTGTATGCTGAAAGGGGAGAGCACCTGACAAGACCCACAACTCTATTGTGGAGGGAGGGGTGACTGGGCCTAGGATCAAACCTCAGCCAGAGCAGAGGGATAGCTCAGAAACTCCTGGGTCTGTTTCCAGGGTCTCAGGGTGCCCTCTCTTGTGAACTGCAGTACAGGGCAGCTGCAGTGTCCCAAGACATACTACTGGTGGGTGGCAAAGCTGGAATTCTAAGTCAGGCTCAGGTTTCTGAGCACCAAAAAGGTACATTCAGGAGCCAAGGGAGAGATGGAGTGGTGGGGAGCTCCTGGAAGGTCGGGAGCACACCTGTTCCTCGGGATCCTACCCAGCCCAGGGCCTGGCCTAGAGGGGGCACTGCTGATGTTTGCAGTAGAGGCTGAGAAAGAGAGAGACAGAGATGGAGAAAGAATGAAGTGATACAACACTGACACGCATGTACATGATTGCCCACCAAAGGCCGAGGGCTCTCTCCCCTAACCGGGAGCAGGTGCTCTGACACACACTCGTGGCCTGGGAAGGTTCACGTCTTTTAGGATAAAAGATCCACACGATGCTCAATAGGGAGCTGCTCGGTGCCTCTCCCCCATGGGCAGCACGTGAGCTGCCACCTGGAGCCCTGTGTTTTTGGACAAGGGGGAGGAGCCCCAGAAAGCAGGAAGGAGGTCCGTAGTGCTAGCTGAAGAAAGTGCGAAAGTGGACAGACATCAGGGCAAGACGCTCAGCCGGGGTCAGGGAGTGCCGGCCAGGGTGACAGGGAGAGCCTGGGCATGCGCTCGCCCACAGTCCCTAGCTCCCGTGTGGCCAAGTGTGGGCAGTAAGGCGGTGTGGTCTCTCCTCCCTCTCCATCAGCCCTCTCCAAATATGGCTGGTTTACTGAGGCCTCTGAGCCTTTGTGTAGGCTGTTCCCACTGCAGCATACAGAGTCCTTTCCGCGCACTGCCCAGCAGTCTTGCTTGTCCACTCAGAGCCTGCTTTCGGTTCCCCTCCCTGGCTGCACCTTCTCCAGCTCCTCTGCAGACCCCTTCCCCACCCTCACTCCCCAAAGGGCTGGGTGCCCCGTGACTCACACTCAGGCTCCTGACCCTCTCAAGCGCCGCACACTTCTCAAGTGATCTCATCTGCCTCACGACTTGCAACACCATCAATCCACGACAACTCCCAAATTTATATCTCTAGTCCAGGACCTCTCTCTGCCTTTCAGACTCATATATCCAGCTGCCCACTCAATCTTTCCACTTGAACGTCTCAAAGGCATCTCAAATTCAGTGTGTCTGAAACAGAACTCCTCAGCTTCACACAGCCCTCCCCGGCCACTGCCCCTGGCTGAGCAAATAACCACCTCCCTTCTACCACTGGCTCCTGTCCCAAACCCAAGGGCCTTCCTTGACTGTCCCCGTCTTTTTAAATCCTCCACCTCTAATCCACTAACGAGCCTGCCTTCAGCCTTCAATGGCTTCCCACCTCTTCCTCCACTACCCCTTCGTCCCCGTTCCCATCACCTCTACCTGGATGTGGGCAACAGTTTCCCACCTATCTCTCTGTTCCACGCTTGTCCGCCTACACAAGTGGGTCCTCCATGATCTCTCTGACTTCACCTCCTATCCTGACATCCTCTCGGCCACACTGGATTACCTGTATTTCTTTGAACAGGTCAGGTACACCCCTGCAGACTCCCTGGCTGCATTCAGGTATCTGTTTAATGGCCAACTTAACAGAAGCCTTTCTTGGGCCAGGTGGAGTGGCTCACACCTGTAATCCCAGAACTTTGGGAGGCTGAGGCAGGTGGATCACTTAAGTCCAGGAGTTCGAGACCAGTCTGGGCAACATGGCGAAACCCCATCTCTACTAAAAGTACACAAATTAGCCAGGCATGGTGGTATGTGCCTGTAGTCCCAGCTACTCAGGAGGCTGAGGTGGGAGAATCACTTCAGCTTGGGAGGTCGAGGTTACAGTGACAGAGTGAGAGCCTGTCTCAAAAAAAAAAAAAAAAAAAAAAGAAGCAGCTTTCCTTGCCTTGTGAAAGGATACTTTACACTGTAGACTCTGCGCTCCTACCTGGCTAAATCTGTCTTCTTCAAACTTAGCATCACCTGATCCATTCACTTTTTAGGTATTTACTGTCCATGCCTCCTCATGAGAGTACAAGTGCCACAAGGGCAGGGAGTTTTGTCTGCTTTATTCCCTGCTATAGCTCCGAAACTTACAGAGTTCCTGACAGACTTTCTCGGTAAACACCTGGGGAATGAATGCATGAGCAATGCCGCCTCCTCCTCCCCGAATGTCTGCCTGCAGAATCAGCCATGTCCTCCCACCCCCTCCCCTGTGTAGTCATGGTCACCACACAGGCTTTGAGCACTGCCTTACGGAACTCAGTCTGGCTCTGGGATCTGAGTCGGACTCCATTGCACACCACACCCTCTCAGGGCAGGGCTAGATTGGCTCCGTCTTCAAAACCCACCCCTGGGCAACAAAGTGAGACCCTGTTTCCACAAAAATTTAAAAATCAGCTGGGTATGGCGGTGCATGCCTGTGGTCCCAGCTACATCGGAGGCTGAGGTGGGAGAATTGCTTGAGCCTGGAAGGTCAAGGCTGCAGTGAATCATGTTCATGTCGCTGCACCCCAACCTGGGTGACAGAATGAGACCCTGCCTAAAAAAACAAAAACAAAAACAAAAACAAAAACCCCAACCCCTAATGCAGGCCTGGCCTGGTGTGAGAGTCCATGAATATTTGATGAGTGAATCAAAGAGTAAATAGATGGGTGGATGAACAGCTGAGTGGATGGGGGGGAATGGGTGGGTAAGTAGGTGGATGGAAGGATGGATGGGTGGTGGAGAGATGAATGGGTGGATGAGTGTGGATGGACAAAAAGAAAGAGGGATGGATGGAGAGATGGAGAGGTAAGTGGATGGATGACGGGTGGATGGAGGGATGGGACTCACAGGCACACAATACAGACTAGTGGTTGCTTGGCCTCAAAAGCAGAACTTCTCTTGAGAGGATGAGTACAGTATGGTCAAAGTAAAAGCACAGAAGCTGGAATGGCAAATAGGATGAAGCCAAGTTGCTGTGGCGTGGCCAGAGCTCACTGTGTGATCCCTGGCAGGCACCATTAACTTCCCTGTGCTTTGTTCTCGTGGTCTGAAAATGCAGATAATAATTCTTGCCCAGAGCTGACAGGGAGAACTTTGGAATTTTGAATGCTGCCACAAAGGAGACCACAGCCACATCCCCAGCGGAGCACATCTTCAGCCAGGTCTGCTCTGGAAAATCCTCTCTTCTCAAGCCCCACATGGCACTGTGGACCTCATGGCCTTAGAATCCCACATCTACAAGGGCTGGGACCCCTGGCTACAGTCTTAGAGTTCCAACTGCGCCAGGCTGCTAAGATGGCTCAACCAAATCAGACATAACTGACTCAGAGACTCCTTGAGAACTGAGGTAAATGTAGGACCTGAGCCCAGTGCCCCATTTTGGAGACAGACAAACTGACACCCAGAAGCCTTTTCTGGCAGTATGAGCACCACACAAGGAGTTAGGGAGAGGCCCTGCAGCCAGGCCCAGGAAAGGCAGGGAAAGCAGCTGAAAACCCTCAGCTCTGGTCCAGCCACAGCACTTCCAGGTTGCTAGAGCTTGCCCCTGGCCAGGCTTAGGTGATGGTACGGTCTGGGCATCGGGGGCTGGTGTTACCTTTCGGGGTATGGCAGCTCAGTGAAAACAGCAGCTCCTCTCCTCACACCCCTTGCAGCATTGGTCCGACACCAATGGGCCTCCTCCTCTTCCTCCCGGGTACACAGGGGGGAGATGGGACGTGTGTGAGAGCAGGCCGGTGTGCAGACAGCCCGTCCACTCCCCTCCCACCTCTGTCCCTGCCGCCGAGCTAATCTCAGTGGCCTCTTGGGTCACTTAAGCACACCCCGGGATGCCTGATTTATCAGAGTTGGCTGTGTCTTCTCCGCCCAGCCGCACTCCAACCAGCAAGCCAATTCCTCCTAGTGGGATTTTGAAAAATATATAAATATAAGTTTTGTTTCTTCCGGGACTAGGGACTTTGTGCTGTCTTTCTCTTCCTAGCAAGAAAAGCAGAACGCCATCACTTTCCTGTGCGGCCCCCAGGCAGGGTGACAGGGAGAAGCTGTCGGGGGTATTTTTAGCTGGGTGTACAAAGCCCTTGCCGTGGCCTCCTCTCTGCGCCGTGCCTGGCTTCGGGGAATTATCTCACACGGCCGGCCGGCAGCCACTTCCAAAGCCACTCTGTGACCCCTGCCTGAATTCTTTCCTCATTATGAATTGCTCACCAGATCCCTGACCAACACTTGGAGCCATTTTATGTGTGTACGCACCTCCTCGGGAAAACCGGCTCACTCCCTCGCCCCTCCTACGAGGTCCAGGGCTGCCTGTTTTGCTTATAACTGGGAGAGGAGGCCCAGATGCAGAGTTTAAAGCAGGAATGAGCACTGGTGAGGACTTAGATTGTGCTCCCGCAACTTCAGCTCTTCCCCCACACTCTTTAGGATTCTTGGTCTGAGCTGAGATCTACCTGCATGATGACTTAATTTAATGTTCACCTTCTACTCACTTTTTTTTAAGCTCCAATAAATCTGGCCTTGTCCAAAGCAATCATGCCCTTGAAATAATTGATTTGATAGGCTAGTTATATATTTCTGATACACTTTAATAAATTGTAATTAGTAAAACAAAAATATATGTCCCTTTGGGTAATACCTCATTCTAGAATCTTGCCGTAGATTACCAGAGTTACACGGGCCAAGCTTTGGCAAACTCCCTACTGTCTATCAGCCCTTATGTTGTGCAGAAGGAGAGGGAGAGGCATGGAGGAGGGGCGGGCTGGCTGGTGGAGCCCAAGAACTGGTCAGCATATCAGGCCAAGGAATGTAAGGGGTCAGAGCTATGGTGTGCTGCAGCCTTTAGTACCGTCTCTCTTTCTAGCACTGGGCGAGACCATTTTTGGCCCCACGCTTGAACTAGGCTGGGAGGATCTAGGTGGATGAGCACAAGGCATCTTGGGGATGAGGTGTCCCAAAGGAGGACCAGGCCAAGGCCCAGGGCCCAAAATGGTGTCTTTCCCAGCATTCTCTTTGGCCTCTAGTTCACTCTGCTCCTCCCATCAGGCTCCTTTTGGCTGGAGTGGGGCCACAGGGGCCAGAAGGCGAATCCCCTCTCTAGGTATAGGTAGATCTGGAAGCGCAGAACATGCCCCTGAGCCCTACAACCTGTGCTCTTGGCGCTCTGACCCTGTGGGCTCCTGGGGGCCTTGCACTGCCTCTGGGCCTCTGCCTCCTTGTGTGTGCTTTGAGAGGAGGCTGGCAATAGTGGGCACCCAGCAGCACTGGGGCCTCACTGCTGCTCTCTGTCCTCTCCCACTCTGCCCACAGGTTGGCGACCCTGGCTGGGCCCCTGGCCTGGTGCCCGCTGCCTGCCCCTCCCACTGAGAACAGGATGTGGGTGTCAGGAGGTGAAGGAGAGTGTGGGGGTCGGGATGGGGAGTGGCCTCGGGACGGGACTTCCTGAAGCCAGATCGGTTTACCACAGTCAGTTGGGTCCAGGACCGCACAGCTGTGAGTTATAAATGTCCCTGTCAGAGCCTGGGCTGAGAGGCCCTGCTGCCAGCAGAGGCGCCAGGGCCCACAATGCCCACGCTGGGAGCCCCCCCAGCCAAGGGCCCATCCTCTTGGAGGTCCTCCCCCGGGGTCCAGCCCTCATGACCTCTGGGCTCTCCAGCCTCCTCTTGGAGAGAGATGGGTCTAGTACAGCCTTCCACTGCTCACCCCTTGCCCTTCCAGGTGCAAATCTTGTGGTCCCAGTTACCGGGAGAGCTCCCAGAGGGCTGGGACCATTCTGGGTCTGCACCCGGCAGGAACCTGAAGCTTGGCGCACAGCCAGTCACTCAACGACCGCTATAGGGGTGACTGTTCCAACTCACCAGCCTGCTTCCCACGGCCCCACCCGCCACTGCCTGCCCACCAGGGCACACACCGAGGGGGAGTGGGAAGGGAGAGGGGCCCGGCCTGCCACACCTGGTCCGTGGTGAGTGGGGGCAGCAGGGCTGGTCACCAAGTCTCTGGGCACAGGGCTCTGTGTCCTGCATATTCAGGGAAGACTCCTTCAGAGACCTTCCGTGAGGGACCCATTTTCCTTTGTCTGCCCCCTCAGGGCTCCCTCCATCTGGGGTGTGAAGTGTAGACCACAGCTCAGAGGCCAGCCTGCACATAACACCGCTGTCCACAGGGTGAGAAGACAGGTCCCTGGGACCCCAAGGCTGGGCCATCCTGCGAGGGCCACCGAGGTGGGCAGCACAGGGCTGGGCCACAGAAATACAATCACAGTAACGGAAACAATCAGGAATGGCTCAGGCTGCAGGGCCTGAGGCTTATACAATTTTGGAGGCCCTGTTTTAAAAATGATTTCAAATTACAAATATATATTTAGAATCAGAAAAGAAATCACAACAAATTTCTAGAATCTTAGGAATTCATGCCCCTTTCTCATGAGGCCCATTTTAACAGTTTACCAGAAATACTTATATAGAAATGTTCCTGTTTGCAAACTGCTGCCCCTCCCACCTAGAACACTCTATAGCTCCCAGCAATTCCCAGGCTTCACCAAGGCTGTGCACAGGAGAGGCCAGGATGCCTCATCTTCATGTGCTTCCCTGTAAGCTCCCTCTAACCATAATAAGAGTGATGAAATGGATAGTGATATTTAACCTTTAGCTGTACTGTTCTAAGCACTTTATGTAAATTAATCCATTTAATCTTACCACAACCTATGAGGTAGGTATTGTACCCATTTTTAACAGATGAGGAAACAGAGAGGTTAAGAAACCAGTCCAAGGTCACACAACCAAGATGTGAAGCCAGACAGCCTGGCACGGATGCCATTGCCAGCCCTTCACCACTTCTCTCCACCTCCCTCAAGAGGCCAGAAGGGTCTCCTTCCCCGAGAGGCTTCAACAGCAGCAGCAACCTAGGGCTGACACTGAGTAGGCCCCCTTCTGATGAAATCATGCATTCATTCTACACAGACGCACTGAGCACTCAGCACGTCCCAACATCTCGGCAGGAAACAGAAGCCTCCTGCTTACCTCACTCTGCTCAAGGCAGGGCTGGGATCCTCCCCACGGGCAGAAGTGGGCACCCTCTTGACTTCCTGGGACAGGCTGGGGAAGCCTAGAGAAGGGCTGGGCTTGCCCCAAGGAGACCCTGGAGGGTGGGGAGAGGGGGAAGGTTTGCCAAGGGTCACATGGCCTGTTGTCCAGTTCTCTCATTTTACGGATAAGAAAAGGTGGCCTGGAGAGGAGTGATTTCCTGAGGGTCCCCTGAGAGTAGTGACCCTATATGAGTTCTGAGACTATCCTTCTGGAGGGGCGGGGCAGGTCCTGGAGGGCTGGGGTGGCCAAGGCCAGGCCTGGGGGAGGAGGCAGGTGCCTTTTGGCCCCTAAGAGCAGTGCCTTTGTCTTCTCTCTTTGTTTTCCATCTGCCCTCAGCCCCAGTGGCCTTCCAGGCTTCCCCTGATTGTGTACAGGGTGATAAAGGGGCTGATGAGCGAGAGATCTCTGGCGGCACAGACACAGCGGCGGCCGAGGGGGCCCCTGGAACTGGGCTCACTGCCGGCTGTACTGAGTCTTCCTCTGAGGGACACTTTGCACATGACTCTCAGAACGCTTTCAGCACAACTGTCTCCATCTTACAGAGGAGGAGACTGAAGCTCCGGGAGGCAGCAGCCAGGCCTGGAACCCTGGTCCTTGGACCCCAAAGCCTTGGGGATCTCCAATGGGCCACACTGACCCTGACCCTTAGCTCTCTGGCCACCCAGACAACACCTGGTCTTGTCAAAGCTGTTATCCCTTTAACTTGGGAACTGGGCATTTTCAGATTGGCCAGGAAGAAAGAGAGCAGGGGCCAGTGAGTGTCTCACCTTGCAATGTCAGGGAAAACAGGTGCACCGCATGCCCACGTGAAATGACACACTCGCAACTGGTGGCTTGGTGGGAAATGGGGTAGCGTCCAACCTCCTGGCCTCCCCCAACAGAGTCCCAGTGAAACTACCTCTGGGGGGACAAATGACTGCTCTCTTGTGGGCTACTTCTGACCAACTGCAGGGCTGGGAAGAGAAGGGCACAATATTAGGGCACCTTCTGCCCAGACCTCAACTGCCTGGCCTTCTGACCTGGTCTTCTCAGACCCTCCTCAAGTTATCAAATAACCCACCCTCAGTTATTAGGTACTGTAAGCCGTGTCCATGTTCCATCTTAATTCTTTATGTACTTAAAAATGTATTGACCAGGTGCAGTGGCTCATGCCTGTAATCCTAGCACTTTGGGAGGCCAAGGCGGGCAGATCACCTGAGGTCAGGAGTTCGAGACCAGCCTGACTAACATGGTGAAACCACTTCTCTATTAAAAATACAAAATTAGCTGGCTGTGGTGGCGCATGCCTGTCACACCACCTATTCAGAAGGCTGAGACAGGAAAATCACTTGAACCTGGGAGGTGGAGGTTGCAGTGAGCCAAGATAGCACCAGCCTGGGCAACAAGAGCGAAACTCCATCTCAAAAACAAAAACAAACAAACAAACAAAACAGTATTTAACTATTTAAATAACTTTAAACCAATTACTTTTTTTTTTTACTTAGCCTCATCAAAAGCACTATGATCTGTGAAATCATGGGTTTGATGTACTAATTACATTTTTTCCTTAGTTACATGAAGATACACACATAATGTTAAAATTTGAAATTCATATGTGTCCGGATAGCCCACAGAGTGCAAGGCCAGTCCCGGGGAAGTCTCGATCCAGGCTGGGAGAAAGCCTTGCTAAGTGTGGTCAGGGTGCCGTGGAGCAGAGCCCAGGGCTGCCCAGGGCTTCCCAGGGAAGTAGAAGGAGGTGGAGGTTTTCAGAAGGGTACACAGAGGGTTCAGTTTGGGCCATGGGCTAAGTGCCCATTTCCTCTGCATGGGTTGGAGTTTGGTCCTCATGGTTCTTCAGCAGCAGATGCAGCCACCTCCCTGCAAATTCCTCCTGACAATAGTATACTACAGTGGGATGGGCAATCGAGTCCAGTCTAGAATAGCAGTCTGACTCTGTCCCTGGTCACTGTTTTGCTGGGAGGTGCTAGGCCTCTCTCGGTCTCAGTTTCTCCATCTATACGGAAGCAGTGAGTGAGCCAGAGGTTCCTCCCAGCTTCACCAATCAGACTGCAGCACCTTCCACCTACCCTGCCCCAAGCCCCAGTGGCGTATGGTGCTCCTGGTGACCCTGGGCTTCATATAGGCCCTTGAACCCCCCAGGTGGGTCTCCCTTGACTCCTTCCTCCCATATCTGATCAGGGGCCTCAAGTGGTGTCTGGGGTGCAAATGGGAGACAGGGCCATCCTGTGTGACAGCTATAAAATCCGATAATCAGCTAATCACCAGCAAATTAGCATCCCATCTTTACATAGAACAAATATAGTATTTACGTAAAAGTTGTTAGGAGTTTCTCTCTTTTTAATTAGCAGAAATAAATGCAAAATGAATGGTAATTAGGCAGCTGATGGATTCGGTAGTACAATTATGCCTGCGGCAGTGCCCCAGTCCTTAAACACTGCATGCTCCGAGGAATCAGAGGAGCCTATTTATATGATTTATTTATAAAACAAAGTTAACAGGAACAGAGGGGCGAGGTCTGGGCACTGCTGGAGGAGGGGTCTTGGCTGCAGAGGCAAGGCCCTGGGAAGAGAGGGAGCTTCAGTGCCCAAGGAATATGGGGAGGAGGTTGCTTAGTGTTGAGCTATGAAAATGCACTACCAAGGCCCCCATGTGTCTATTTCAGGCCAGGCATGCGTTGCTGGGAATGGCCTCCCTGGCAGGAAGCAGGCTAGGGCGGTGTGAGGGGCTGGGAGCAGCTGTTTTTATACTCTTGTCTCTTTCTCTTCCCTGGTCCCTACTTCTCTCTTCTTTGCTGGCCCTATACTTTCACTGAGCACTTCTCTGTGCTGTACCCGAGGTGCAGACGGAAGGGAATATTCTTCCTTTCCTCCCTGAACTCGGGAGAAACCAGATCCAGGAATAATGGAGGCCAACACAGTGGGAATAATTTCCAGACCGGCAGAGCACCCAATGCTGTGAGAGTACACAGGCAGGAGCCCAGAGGAAGCAGTCCCCAGGAAGAGGCACAAATTGGGTTTTGAAGGATGCACAGGAGTTTTCTGAGAAGGTGGGAAGTAGCCAAAGGACCTGCATGTGAAAAGGCAGGGAGGCAGGAAACAGCATCATGTGACTGCAGGAAAAGAGTGTACCGGAGGTGGGCGCTGGAGAAGCAAGCAGGGTCTTGGATGCCATTCTAAGGGCTTGGACGTTATCCTAGAAGCTGTGGAAAGGTCTGAATCAAGGAAGTGGACAGCCTCTTTCCACCAACAGTTCTTGTCTTAGCTTCCCCTCCCCCACCCCAGAGCCAGCGAGGGGCCCAGGTCGACAGGCCATTAAGAGGCAGCTGGTCCAGCTCATCGGAGCAGGAGGCTAACCTGATTACAGGGACAGGAGGTCTGTCTGCGTGGGAGGGAAGGAGGAAGGGAGAAAAAAGGGAAGTGGGGCCTGCTGAGCCACCCCTGGGTGTCCGAGGTGAGGGGCCTGTCTTCCCTAGAACATGGTCCCTGGCCCTGCCCCCACCCCACTGCCTTACCAAGCCTGAGGGAGGGGAGAGAGCACTGTCTGTGGGGCCTCATCGCCTTCTTCCAGACCCAAACTCCAGCTCACCACTGCTTTGTGCTGTGACCTTGAAGAGCCATTTCCAATTCTGGGCCACATATTCTAGTCTCCAAAACAAAGGCTTGAATTAGAATAGGGGAGAGGCAGCAGATTTGGCCCCCAGTCCCATCCCATGTAGTATACTTTTACGGGCATGGGTTGTCCAAACTTTTAGGAATTTAGGTGGGGCAGGCACTCTCCAGAATGCCACAGTCCTTGCTGCTCCCTCCTGCCTCACTCCAGCCCAACACACAGGCTTGTGTGGTATGCTGCAGGCAGCAGCTGAGTGGAGACACCTGCACGAGGACCTGGGCTCACACAGAAAGCTGGGTCAAAAAGGCTGGTGATGAGAGTTTCCCTGCCATGTATTACCCTTGCAGGAGGAGACACGGGAGCCGCTGCTGCATTCAAGACTTGGAGTGGACAAGCAGCCCTTCCCTCTCTCCACTGACTACCCTGACTCAGTCTGCCGGCCTCTAAATGGGAACAATATTACCTGCCCACCCAAACCCCGGGGTCATAAGAAAGCTCAGAGAAGCCCGTGCACGTGGCAGTGATCTGAAAGTCAAAGCCCTGGGTAGTGGTTTAACCGTGACTTTGAACACTGCAGGTTCTGAAGGATTTCACAAAGGGAAGTTTTGCACTCCCCAGCGCAGACAGCTCTCAAACCTCCGGAGCCTCCCTTTAAAACAGCAGTGCTCAAAGGTCTTTCAGCAGCCCCAGCAAGGTCTAGAAATGGTGTCTGAGCTGCTATCTGCCATCACTCTCAGGAACGCGCTCTGAACTTGTAAGGGAAGACAAAGATCACACCGCACCACTTCTCTGCTCTGTAAGTTGCGCTCCTGCCTTTGGCCAAAATCAATACAAATCTCCACTATGATTGTTCCACCAGAATAGGGCCGGGCCCTTGCGATGACATTCCCGCCCTGGCCGGCACGGAAGATCTCCCTTTATCACACGACTTCAGCCCCAACTCAGGGGGCAGTGGAGTATGGGGTGGGGGTGGGGTCCTGAATGAGGGGGACAGCACAGGGGAGAAGCAGAAGGGGCCATGCAGAGCTGCTCTAAGTGCCTCTCCAAAGACAAGCCTGGTGCTATTCATCAACTGGTTTTCAGGGCTGTGAGAAATCAATGGCATTTGTGCTGCAAACTCATCATTAGGACAGGAAAAACTCTGCAATGGAATTGATTTGTTTAAATATAATAACACAATTTAACAGAGAACTGTGGGGGTGGGGAAGGGACCGAGGCAAACAAAACAGGCAAGACAGCTCAGAGAACAGGGAGATGAACTCCCTGAGAAACCTTCCGGTGTGGCTGCTGAGCCCCAGTGCCACCCCCACCTGTCCCCAAGCCCCTGCCACTGAGGAAGCCAGAGTGGGCATGTGCTGTTCCCCTGCACAAAGCAGCTCAGGACTGGTCTCAGAAATGTCCTCAATGGGCTGTGGATGGGCCCAGAGGCCTGGCTGGTCATTGCTGCATTGTTCTTGGAGATGACTTTGCTTGGTGAATATCAGTTCAACCCAACAAATTCTTATTAGGCATCCACTGTGGTCCAAGCACCTGTGCAGGGCTGTAGGGGACACGGGAAGAACTCCTGGCCATAGCCTGAAGGCATTCCATGGTGATGGGGTGGATTAGGCCAGAATGCGAGGCTAGGGCAGGCTGGCTTCCTGAGGTCTCAGGAGATGTCAGGCGGGGGTACGGTGGGATGCCAGGGCAGGAGGAAGACAAAGAGAGAACAGTCCAGGCAAAAATGCAAGGACCCTTCAAAGAACTAAGAGGGCCCTATTTGGAAGACAGTGCTCATTTCATAGATATTGTACCTGCCTGATGATGACTGATGGGAGCTCACTTTATTGACCCTTAAAATGTTCTGGGGCCCTGCGAACACTTTATAAGTGTCACTTCATTGAATCCCACTATCCTGTGAAGGAGGGAACATTAATACCCACATTTCACAAATGATGTCACTGAAGCACCGAGAGGTTAAGTGACTGCCCAAGGTCACACGGTTAGTCAGTGACGGAGCCAGAATCGGACCCTCATATTATGACCCCAGCGCCTATGCACCAACCATGACACTTTCCTGCCATCACCGGACTTTGGCCGATGTGCTGGGGAGACAGATAACTCCTGCCCTCTGGGAGCTGGGGCATGAGATCCACTGGGCAACTGCATGGCGGCAGCTCAAGGGGGAGTCTGAAGAGGGCACGGAGGGGGCACTGCATCCATTTGGCACCTGGCTGCAGCTCTGCTGCAGGCTCAGCCCTGCATACTGGGTAGCGTTGGAGTGTTGACTGGACAGCGCTCGGCCTGGCGCTCAGGGTGTCCCCAGACCCTTCACATGACCTTGGGGTCGGAGGGTGGAGGGCAGGCTGATATCAGAGAAGGCCTGGGTAGCTCTGGGCAGTCTTTCTGAGCTCAGGAAGGGCCTTAATGTCAGCCTCAAAATTCTGACTTTATGCATGGTGATGGGGGAAGCCAGAGACAGCTGGGAAGGGCTCAGGGATTCAGAAGCAGGAAGATGGTCCCCAGCAGGGCTGGGATGGTGAGAGGGTCACAGATCCAGAGACGGTGAAGGGGGCCTAATCGACTGCTGGAGGTGGGGGTCAGGGAAAGTGAGGTGTCAAGGATGACCCAGACTTCTCCCCGCAGCCCTCTGGGGGCTTGGAGGCCCAGCTTTGCTGAGCCAGCAGCTGCCTGCATCAATATGAATTGACCCAGAGTCCAGGGAGCACTGCACCCCTCCCCCAGGAAGCCCTGACTTGGGGGAGGGTACTGCAGGCCAGCAGGCCACCACCAACTCCGCTCTGTCCGCCTGCTGACCTTTCTCTTTTGTCAGCAGTGCACTCCATCAATGCACCGGAAGGGCCAGTGCGATCCCTCCCAACTGCCCAGGCCAGGGCTGGGGGCAGGGGCTCGCTCTGCCCTCCCTCTTTCAAGGAAGAGGTTTTCTGAACGTCTCTGGAAAGCTGGGAGCAAAGCCACCAAAGCCCTCAGTGCAAATGGAGAGACTGAAGCCTGGTGAGGGGCAGCTCAGAGTCCAGCAGACAACTGCAGTCACAGCCTTGAGCAAAGAGCCCACCAGGCATGAGTCATGCCCCTCCTGCTGGCAGAGGGGAGGGAAGAGAGGAAGCCGGAGAGGAGACTGGAGCCAGGCCTTGGGGGATGGGCAGGCACAATCTGGCTGGGGGAGGGGTCTATGAGTTGTGGAAAGGGGCCAAGCAACTGCAGCAAGCCTCTGAGCCAAGGAGAGGATCCTGTGGGCTTTGGAGTGGGGCCAGTGGACGCAGGCCTTGGGTGGTCAACCATCCTGGTTTGCCCACAAGTGACAGGTTTCTGGGACATGGAACTTTCCATGCTAGAACCAGGACGGTCCCAGGCAATCTGGATGGCCACCCTAGTGGGGTGATGCTGAACTCTGGTTTTCAGTTCAACCACTCTCTGCGTCTCAGTTTCCTCATCTGGAACGTAGAGCTTATAACAGTACCTTCTATATGGTTGCTGGGAGGTGGGGGAGAGTGACATTAAATAATGTATGTAAAGTGCTTAGCATCCGGCACAGCATCTGATAAAAATCATTAAACAAACGGCAGGTGGCCGCTGTTACTACTCCCAACTGCTAGACTATTCTTACTACTATGAGTACCAGCTAACACATACCAAGTGCTTGCCCTGCATCAGACTTTCTAAGTACCGTGCATATATTGCTAATCTAATCCTTACAATACTTAACGGGGAAGGAAGTATTATCATCCCCATTTTCAGATGAGGAAATTCAGCTGTGGACGGGTTAAGCATGCCCAGACTCTCACACCTGCCAAGCACAGAGCCCTGAAAACCACTTCTTTTTCCACTAGAATGACCCCAAAGCCCGGGTAATGTAGGCCAATGTCAAAATGGTTCTGGTCACACTGACCCAGGGCAAGAAATGAACAAACATGCAGGCCACTCTGGAGGTGCCCTGGGGATGGGCAAGCATCCCCTGTTTTCAGGGAGACTGAGTCCCTAATCCTCAGCCTGGGTCTTCAAGACCTTCCCCTTCTGGTCCAATCAATCTAATTTATCTGGGTTCCAGGGTCTATTTACACAGCAAGAGAAAGGAACGCCTCACGATGTGCACACGCCTCCTCCTGGCCCCAGGGACTCCGCTCTTGATCAGGTATGTTTAGGTCAGATTCATGCCCATTTCCGAGATGAGAAGAGAGAGGCTTGGAAATGTGCTATGGTATGGTGCAGGGAGAGATGAGTATTAGAAAACTCCAAGGAGGGGCAGAGGCCCCTCTCTTAGAGCCCAGGGGAAACTCTGGCAGCTCAAAGAAGGCACCCAAGCACCCAGGGGTGGAGTAGTCAACCTGGACAGGTACTGCACCCAGGGAGAAAAGGGGGAGGGAGACCTGAGGCAGGAGCCCATCACCCTGCTACCTGGAGGGGAGGGAGGTCTTGCAGGGATCCCTCTTCAGACTTGGAAGCTGAGCATGCAATGCCTCCTGCCCCAATCCCTAGGAAGTTCTCAGCACAAGGAACTGCATGCTTGCAAAGCAATTAGCTTCCAGCACCCAGAAAAAAGGTCGCTGAGGGTGCAGGCAGGCGCTGGCTGAGCAGGGGCCCTGGGTAGCTGGGCCCAGTTATTTTTAGCATCTCAATTCAAGAGGGAGGAGGCCCTCCTTCCCACCAGGTAAATGTCAGCGCCACTGGCAGCCACGGCCAATTAAAGCAGCTGGAGCCAAAGAGGGAAGACAGAGACTGGTGGCCTCTCCTGCTGGCCCCCAGCAGCTCCTGCAAAGGGCCTGCTCCCAACTCACCTGCCTCATGGCCCTGAACAGGAAACACTGGCTCAGTCCAAAAAGCCGGACCAGGGGCCTGACTGGAGTCCTGGCTGGGCCGTGTGACCCTGGTCAAGTCTCATGCCTTCTCTTTTCTGACTCTAGTTCCCTCTCTGGAAAACGCCACCGCCCCGCTCCGCCCACTTGATGTTATGAGGGTGACATGAGTCAGGGGTTGTGAGGATAAGAGAAGCTTGCCACCCCCTGCTGTGGGGCGGCTGCTTTATTATTCCAGAAAAGAATGGACTTCCCGAGCAGGAACCTGGGCCGTCCGGAGCTGACAGGGCCTGAGCTGGCCGCTGTACAAACTGCTGGGGGGATTTGCGCAATCCCAGAAACTTGGAATCCAAGAAGCCCATGGCTGGCGCTCTGCTAATAGGAGAGGCATGAGAGAGAGGCCGCTGCAGGTCAGTGGAGGCTCTGCAAACACAGACCGGGCCGAGCCCAAGGCTACGGGGAGGGGCCACACCTGGAGAGGGACCCAGGCACCCAGAGTGCCGGCAGCAGGCCTGGCACTGGCATGGCATTTCCTCTGCATCAGGGTATCAGCCGGCTACAGCCTTGGGAAGGAATACTGTCCCCTCCCTGTCCCCAGCAGGAGGGAAAAGGCAGAAGGAGGAAGGAGGGAGTTGGTCACAGAAAGAGAGGGGAGGCACATCTTTAATTTTATCTTGGGACCCAGATCCTTAGTACATAGTGGGGGCTGCCCTAGGGACCTAATCCCTCATCCTCCCAGGCTGGTCCAGCCTGGCAAACCCCAGAAATCTTAGGTCAGCTCTCCTCCACCGGGCAGAAGCCTTGGGTCCAGCAGCAGCCTTCTGGGCCAGCTGTCCCCCAAGGTGCTGGGGAAACCCATACTTCCCTCAGCTCAGATCCCCCGCACCAGTTCACAGCCTCCAGAAGCGGATTCTTCCACTGAGGCACTTCCCTGCTGTGGCTCCCCAGGTGCCTGAAGCTCAGAGGAGATGCAAGGGAAACTGAGGCACAAAAGTGGGGCAGTGACCTACTCAGAGGCATTTAGCAAGTTAGAAGCAAAATATAACCTTCCTCCTTCTGCCGTCTCCAACCCTCCGGGGGTATCTCCAGCCTCATTTCTTTCGCTGCTGTGCAGTCCCAGCCTCCACAAAGCCCCCATTATCTGCCCCAGTGTGGCTGCTGCAGGGTCTTGGCCCAGCTGTTCCCTTTGCGTGGAATGCTTTCAGTTTGGCTCATAGTCTGGTCATTCTTTGGGGCTCAGCTGGCAACTCACCTCCTCCAGGAAGCCCTCCCTGACCTCTGAGGCCTTCAGAGTCCGTAGACCCTGGCCCTAGGTAATGCCATGCCGTGGTCAGCGGCCTCCCAGACAGTGAACCGGCTGGACACTCTGCTGAGCCTTGGCAGAGGAGGCTGATGAGGGAAAGGGCAGCCCCTGGTTTCCTGAGTCCACTTTCCTTCCTCACCCTCTTGCCCCTTGTAAGCCTCACACTAGGCCCTGACTCTGAGGCATTGCCCCTAGCCCTGACCATTGGGCCTGCAAATCCCGGCCTCGCTGGGGCTCTCTGGCTAAATGGATCACGGTGGCAAACCTCTCACAGCAGGAGGCAGAACACAAATGCAGCTCCACATAGCCAGGTCTGCGGGTTCCCGCGCAGCTCTCAGTCCCAGTTCTGGTGACTCTCCACAGGTCCCCAGAGCTTCCTTGGCCCCTCGGGGTTGGTCCTGCCTTTCTGCAGATAGAAGGCTCCTATCGCTGCGGCTGCTGGTTCCTGCCCCAGCCAGCCTCTGCACCCCCCATGTAGCCTACACGGTTTAGGGTGGCTCTGCTTGCAGGCTGAGGCCAGCCCTCCTAGCTCTCACAAAGGAGCTGCCACTGCCCTACAGTTTCTTTTGGCTCCCCACTCCCTGCAGGTTCATGGCCAAACTCTGTGGCCTAGCATTCAAGGCCCTCAGGGGCTGCCTCAGCTATGGCTGACTCAATCTTCCTCCCCAGCTGGACTGCCCTGACCCATGCCACCAAGTTGTGCAGAGACCCCAGGAAGACCCTACTCTTCCACTCTATAGGAACCCCATTCCCCTTCCCCCTCCACCAGGCAGTCTTCTCTGGCTGCCTCCTACAGCATGAGGAAAGAGCTGCACCTACCTAGTAAGCCTGCACTGGAGACTGTGACCTCTACTCAGACCTCCGCACCTGCGGCTGTGTTCTCCCAGCTCAACTGCAGATTCACTGTTGGATACCAGGGTCTAGCACAGTGCGGGAGCACAAGGAAGTGTTCAACCCCAAGCTGGCTGATGAAGAGAATGGATCATCCAGCAAATATGCAAGTACCTATGACAGGCAGTTTACACATATTATGGTGTCAGATAAAACTGGGCTGAGTCCTAGCTCCACTAAAACCTGTGTGACCTTGGCTAAGTTTCTTAACCTCTCTGTGCTTTGAGTTTTCTCATTTGTACAACAGGATAGTACCACCTTCAATGGGTTGTTGACACCCTTGAAGACTGTAGTTTGTAATCCCTGACCCATCCCAATCCTCTGGTTTTACAGACCAATAAACGGCTGCTCAGAGAGGGGCAGCAACTTGTCCAAGGTCACACAGCAGTTCTGTGATGGGACTGAGGCTTGAATACAAGTCCTGCTCAGAGGGCCCAACAGGACAGCAGTCCCACCCAGGTGACCCAGAGGGGCATCCTACCTTGGGCAGGAATAAGCAGTGAGCTGCAAATGATTCCCAGCTCTAGGCTGGGGTGGGGGTTGTGGAGTCATAGCAGGCTGCAGAGGCTGGGGTGGAGGGCCTGGGCTGCAGGCCACAGATTCCACGCAGTGGGAGGAGAGGTGTGCATTCTCAGCTGGCGCTGAAGATTGACAGGCATGCCATATGCGGACCCTGGAATCCCAGCTCCGTGTGGCCATGGGCTGGGCCCTGGCCAGGCCTGCTGTGAGCTGGGCTTGGCATTCAAGGTCTTCACGGCCAGCCCCAAACCACCTATGTAACCCTGGAAGTCTGCTGACTGACAGCTTAGGGTGTGCATGCTGGCAGCCTAAAGCCGCACACCAGGGGTTGGAGGGGCTGGCGAGGAGAGTGCAGCCTTCGCCCCAGGTGGCTGCCCACAAAGCTCTGAGCAACAGCTGTTTGGGATTGCCTCATATGAAACCCAAATCCAGCCCAACCCCAATCCCTGATCTCCCTCTTCACGTTTTCTTAAAAGACCACACAACCATGCAGCTCCGTGGAGGGAAACCCTCCTGTGTGGCCACAGCCCTGGAGTCCGCCCCCCACTCACTCCCGCTGCTGCCACCTCCACTCTACATGCTAGAAAGTGCCAGAAAGCACTAACCACGCTCCAGGTACGGCTGTGAGAGTGCCCATGGCTTACTTCGTTGAATCCCTCACAACTAGAGAGATATTCCCCCCATTTTTATAGATGAGTAAATGGGGCACAGAGAGGTGAAGTCACTAATGAGAAGCCACAAAGAAAGGGGTAGCAGAACTGGAAAACCTCCACGCCTCAGCCCAGTCTCCTGCCGCAGTCCGCCAGCATCCTCCACACTCATCCACCAAGAGTGTTCTGAGTGTCTTTCGTGAACTGCCAGCTATATGGAACAGTTTGTCATGCCCCTGACGCGACACCCCTCTCATCCGGCCAGCCTTTGCCCGCCGTTGCAGCCCAGGCCAGCTAGGGCCTTCTCACCTCCGCCCCAGACTTCGGAGCCATGTACACCTGGCTCTAGCCTGCTGAGCAACGTGAACTGGGCCACATCACTTGTGGGGAAAAGCAGGGCTGGGCGCATGTCTACTCTAGCTGGCTGGACCTCCGTGCTCTGCCAGACCCTCTTCAGCAACCCACACACCTCTCCTAGGCCAGGGGCTGGAGCTTTCTACCAAAAGGGAAAAGCCAGTCTTCCCAAATGCTGCGAGATGAGGCGGCCGAGGGTGGAGCCTAGGTACCACTCTCTGCTGCCACTGTCTACACCCCTGCCCAATGTGGGTCTGACCTCAGCCTAGGAACTTAGGGTGGTTGTACCTCTGAGCCTCTGTTTTCCTATCTAGCAAATGGGAATAGGGCCTTTCAAGAGTTCTCAAGGGTGTGATGGGTGTGAAAGGGCTTTGCACACTGAAGAGAACTCTATAGTGCAAGAGGTCACGGCAGCTACTGAAGGTATCACAGAGCAAAGGCTGGAAGGAAGGAGCTGGGGGTCAAAGAAGTCTCCATGACATCTAACCTGCAGGAGTGAGTCTGCCAAGGAGAGATGGATGGGTAGGCAAGGGGCAGTCCAGACAGAAGGCTCTGCAAATAAAACAGAGTAGACTCCCCATATCCTCCACTGCCCAGCCTGGTGGATTTGGAAAAGCACAAAACACCAGGCCACCAAGGTAGGCAGGGGCAGCGCTGGAAGGTAAATGGGGCGGGGCAGGAGAGCCTTGAATACCACTACCTGACGGAAAGGGTTGCCGTTCCACCCTGGCCAAAGCTTCTGTCCTGGACTGCTTGGGATAAGCTAGATGCTGGCACCACTGACCCTCCTCTGCAGGCAGGAGGGTACCATCGCTCACTGGCAGATGAGGCTTATGGAGATGAGGAGGACCTGCCCAAGGTCGTCAGGCTGGTAAGTAACTGGTGGCGCCTGCACTCGAACTCAGTTCTTGGCGCTAAACCCCACAACTGCTACACTTACTCAAGCAGGGTTGGCTTCATGGGCCGTCACACAGGGCTGCAAGCTTAGAAGGACCCTACTTTGCTGTCATCATCCTGAAATCCTTTATAATTCATGAACAAAGGGCTCTGCATTTTCATTTAGCATTGGACCACAGCTGAATTATTAGCTAGCCCTGATTCTAGGAGACTCTGATGGGTGTTGCTGGGTGCAGGTGCAGGTGCGAAGGGCCATGAGTAAACTCTCATTTTTCTGGGACTCTGGTGGAGCGGAGCCTTCTGCTGGGTCTTCCTTGGCCTTCGACACCAACCTAGCAAATTTCTCCTCTTTCCAAGGCTCAGCTTAAATGTCACCTCCTGGGGATCCTTTCCGATTTTCTTCCATAGGGGAACCTACCACCTATGCCAGGCAGAACCCTGGCTCCCTGTGCTGTGGTCCCACACTCTGACCCTTTAGGAGGTCACAGAGCCTCCCAGTAGGTATGCAAACAGTGGCTACCTCTCCAAAGGCCTAGGACTCCTCCAGGCCTCTTGGGTACCCCAGAGCTTTCTGCTGGCCAAGTTTCCAGAGGACAATCCTAAGGATGCTTTACAAAGGAGTCGTGGAGAGGAAGTTACTAGTTTATGCTAGAAAGCAGACCCCAGAAAACAGCCTATCTTTCTACTTGCAAGAAAATGGCAAATATGCCTGCAAATACTAGGTCAGAAATAAAGCCCAGATAATCCCAGAAGCCTCCTTGGGAACCCCCTCTAACATGGAGGGGCTCTCTGGGAAGGAGGGAGGGAAAGGAAAAGGAAATGTTGAATTGAGGAGGGTACAGTGTGGTTAATAAGCACCCAATCCTGGCTGTGCTACTTCCTGACTGAGTGGCCTGCCCTCTCTGAGCCTCATTTTCCTCATTTGCAAAGTGGGTAATAAATGACCTATCCCTGAAGGGAGATCATGGGAGAAAAGAGCATAAATGTTCATATCTGATGACCTGGATCTGAAGCCCAGCTCCAACACGCATGAGCAGGTGTCCCTGAGAACCTCGCCTACATTTATTGTGCCTCGATTTCCTCATCTGGAAATTGCTCGGTAAGACCTTCTTCTCAGGCTTCTCAAGGGGATTTATAGAACTCACGGAGGCAATGTGCCAGTCTTTTGGCAGGGAGCCAAATGTGGTTGCTGTACCAAAGCTGGGCACTGCAGGCTCCCAACTCCTCAGGAGTCAACAGGGAAGTGCAGGTGGGAAAGCGAGAGCAGGGATGACACAGACCCCCACCACCTTGGGGGAGGCAGGCAGGGTGGACTGTCGTGCCCATGATTCAGAGAGTACCAAGGCCCCAGGGGATGAGAAGCCTGGAGAGCAACAGCCCCAGCATCCCCACTCTGCCCGTAACCTATTTTCTTCTCATGAGACTACTAGTTTCAATTTGTTGAAGCCCTGCAGAGTGCCCAAAATTGCTCTCCACAATCTATACAGCAGCCTCTCGTCCTTGCGGCCACCGTATAGGAGGTGGACGGGGACGATTCCTGTTTCTAGATGGGGAATGAGGCCCAGAGAGGGCAAGGGCTTGTCCATGGTCAGTCGCATGGCTGGCCCTCAAGCCCCAACACCCTCCCCAACATACACACAAACAGAGCTCCAGCTCAGCCTCGGCCCAGGCTGCCCAGAGCCTCCCAGGACCTGCTGGAAGCTTTTGCTGGTGCAGAGCTATCGACCTCTGAATTGCCTCTTCTTGTTGGAACGCACCCTGCATTGTGTGTGCGTGGATATGCAGCCCCGTGTGTATGAGAATGCTGTGTGCTTGTGAGAGTTTGGGCTCATGTATGTGTGTAGTTCCAACAGGAGTTTGTGAATATGTATGTGAGCATGCAAGTGCATGCAAGTGTTATCTGTGTGCACTTACGTGGCATGCAGAAGCGACGTGTATGTACACGTTTGTGAGGAAGTGCACATTGGCACGTCTGTATTATCTGTGCACTCACCACCATTCATGTCTGTATGTGCATGCACATCCTGCCAGGTTCTGCTCCATCTACTGCTTCTGTCTCCCCATACTGTAACTCACTTGGGGTCACCTCCCCAGAATTCTCCCCCACAGCCTCTGAACCCTCTCCACGCCACTGCTACGGGGCTTGCCACATCATCGGGATCTTTCTGTTTCTCCATGGAGCAGAGACTGGGACAGGCCCCTTTCCCTTGCACTGCAGTGGGTGCCTAATCCAGGAGTTGGCACACAGTGTTTAATACAAGCTTAGGAAAACAAACGTGAGGTGCAGAGGGAAAGAAAGCCTTATCCAGCCTACACACCCCTCCTCTAGAGGGCGCCCTGGCTGCCACCTCAGAGGTACCTGGAGACCAGGCCTGGTCCCTGCCGCATCACATCACATGTGATGTCATGACTGCAGACCCACGAGGAGCCTGTCACCTGGTAAGAGCCCCCCTCCCTTTTTCTTGAGTTGGGACAGGATCCGGCACTTCTGAAGACACCCATAATTGCCCAGATCCCCACCCCCAAGAAGAAGCTAGGAGCAAGGCCAGAGGCAGAGTAGGCCAGGGGGGCAGTGCCTGGCACACTGGAGCCACACAGACCTGGACTTGAACCCTAGGCTCAGCTAGGTGTGCCGCCTGGGGCAAGTTAACGTCCTGAATGAGGTTCAGTTTTCTCACATGTACAATGCTGGTGATTACAGCATGCCCTCATAAGGCTGCTGTGATGCTGAAAGAAGTAACAACTCTACAGTACTTCGCACAGTACCCAGAATACAGCTAAGTGCTTGTTGGGTTAGAGGATATCATTACTATTATTTCCATAGACTAGAGTAGAAAGCTGAGGCCCTCTAGAAGGAAAGGGCTACCCAAGGCTACACTGAGAGTTGGCTGCAGAATAAAATCCAATGTCTAGGTCCCAGGTCAGGACACTCACAACCCTCCTCTGTGTGGCTTCCTTTGAGAGGAAAAGGCCAGGGAACAAATAAAGACTGAGAAAGAAGCCCCACCCCTCCCCAGCCCTCTGGACCCCTGAAACAGCACCATGCACTCTGGGTGGCCCATACTCCCTGTCTGCCCCACATCAGCAGGTGCATAGCACCAGAGGGCTAGCCCATCTTACTCACCTGCTCAGGCCTCCGCCGAAGGACCAGGACTCAAGTCTGCTGAGAGTGTCTGGAGGACGAGGCAGCAGCCCCAGCAGCAGTACGAAATCAGAATACAGCTGCCGTGAGTCCTGTGGGAGACAAGAAAGGGGACAGTGAGCTCCACGCTCTGACCCTGCGGGCAGCCCCTCACCCACATCACAGACCTCTAGGTCCTTGCTGCCATCTCCTGGAAGATGGAACTGGCCCACCAACATGGAGCTACCCTAGACACTGGATACCGCCCCGCCACTGCCAAATAAAGGTTGCAGCTCCTGAATGGCACATTCGAAGCCCCAGCTCCGGCCAGGCAGCCCTGCAGCCCTGAAAGCCACAGACCACAGCAGCAGCCAAACCTGCCCGCCCACCACTGGGTTCCAGTCAGCCCAGCCTCCCAGAGCCCCTGGCTCTGGCCTTGGCACACGCTGGGTGCCCCAATCAGAGCTCTTCTCCCCACTTCTCTGTCTTTCAAGGGCCCCTGGCCTTCAAGACTCTGCTCAAGTGCTTCCGTGGAGCCCTCTCCCACCTGCCCCTCCTTGCTCGTTCGTCTCCAGTGGGCTGTGCACCTGGCCAACCCTGCCTCCTCCCGCTTCCCACCGGACACTCTCCCGCTCCAGGCCCAGCTCCTGGACATTGGGAGTGAGGTCTAGTTTCTCTCTGTCCTCTGAACTGGTTAACAAAGACCACAAAGACTCCTTGATGGAGGAATGGTGCCGTGAAGGTGTGCAGTGAACAAACAGAACAACATGGGACGACTGAAGGCAGGAGGCCTCCCCGCATCCCTTCCTCTGTTCAATTCTAGAATATGGGGTCAGGTTGATGAGAAGAAAGAGACTTGGTGAGGTTGATACTTTTCTCTGTCATTTTACAAATGAGGAAACTGAGGCCCTGAGAGGGAAAGGGTTCCTCACATGGTGAAAGGCAAGGCTGGAGTGAAGTCCAAACCTCCTCAGGGATGGAAGCAGTGTGGCCGTCTTCCCCCCAGCTCCTGCATTTGCAGACCCCTGGCTTCCCTGACTGTTGAGGGTCAGGTCAACCACGAAAGGCAGCTTCTGGGAAAAGGAGAAGGCAGTGGGAGGCTTCTGAGGTGGAAAAAGTGCAGCAGGAAAGCTCACGCTCAGAAAAGAGGGATCAGCCTCAGGGCTCCACTTCCCCCGACCTGGGGGCCTGAGGCTCAGGGCGGGCAGAGGGGACATCATGGGAAGCCCCTTCCAGTGTCCACGAGATGCACCTCCAGCCCATCTGGGTCTTCTAAAGTCCCCTTCTGCTGGTGGGGCACACACTAGACACTAGTCCCACCACTCTGAAGAACAGTTTGGAAGGGTCTCTTACCCTGTGACCTCTCCCATGACCCAGCAACTCCATGTCCACAGAAAAATGTGCATATGTTCACCAGAAGACATGTGCTAGAATGCTCGTTGCAAGGCAATTCATAACAGTCAGAAAATGAAAACTTCTCAAATGGCCACCAACCACAGAATGGGTCAACTGGTGTTTCCACACAACAAACTGCTGCACAGGTTTGGGAATGAGTGATCTGCAACGTCATCCAACAACACCACGGGTAAATCTTGCAAACATAGTGTTGACTCAAAAAGCCAGGCACAACAGAGAATACACTTAAGAGATCCATTTATATAAAGGTCAAGAAGGGCAAAAAGACTCTACGCTTGTAATAGACGAAATACGGCAGGGTCCTCGGGAGTTCCTCCTATCAAAAGGTGGAGTCTGTTCTCCACCCACTAAGAGCTGGCCTTGAGAGTTGTTTAGATCAATAGGATTCAGTGTGAGTGACATTTTATGAGTTATAGAGACTAGGCCTCAAGAGGTCCTGTCATTTCTACCCTTCCCTCTCTTGGGAGGCTGCAGGCCATGGAGGGAGGTGTCTGTCTTCCTGGAGGGTGGGGAACTCCCCCGGCAACAGCCAGCACCCACTGCCTGTGTGACTGAGGCCGTCTGGACCTTCCAGTCCAGCAGACCCTCAAAGGTGACTGGAGCCACATGAGCCGAAGGGAATCGGGGGAGGAGCCGAAGGGAATCGGGGGAGAAGCCCAGCCAAACCACAGAACTGTGAGGTTTCATAAATGGTGTCTGCTTTAAGCCACCAAGTTTTCAGGTGGTGTGCTGGGCAGCAGGAGATAACTCACAGCAGGCTGGAAGTCAGGACAGTCAGTATCCTTGAGGCGGCAGTGACTAGAGGGCACAGAGGCTGGTCTGCAAGGTTCTGTTTCTTGATCTGCCTAGCGGCTACAGAAGCATGTGCCCTTCAGGATAATTTGTCAAGCTACAAATGTAGGAGATACACACTTTTCTGCATGGGTGTAACACTTCAATGGGAACTAAAGACAAATCTTTCCGTGGCTCTCTGCCCAGGTGAATCAGGTCAGCCCCGCCCTGGCCAGCTGGCCTCTGTAGCCCATCCCCAGCCCTGCAGGCTCTACGTCACTCTTTTGTGCACCTCCACAGGCTGCATCACACCTCCACCCCAGGATGCCCTTCCCCTTCCTACCATGCTCAAGCCTGCAGTCAGGTGGCACCTTCTCCTGGAAGCCCTCCCTGACCTCCCCAGGCCTTGCCTGGGTGTCCATATTCACACAGTTCTCTCTCTGGGGCTGGGTCTTCCCCAGGGTGTATAAGTCTCTCTTCTGCCTTCCCAGCTCTCAGAGATCTCTAAGCAGAAGCTCTATCACGGTTGGGTGGCACCCCTATTCATCTTTCCCCAGGGTCGAGACACCCCCAGCCATACTGTGAGGGCAGAGCAGGTTTCAGGGGAGAATGGGGGACTGGGATCACAAGATGGGTCAGCTGCCAGCACCCAAAATGGCAATTCTCTCCTGGGGTCCCAGCCTTCTCCCACGGAGATGGAGGGTGGGGCTGAATCTGGGGATGCGGTAAGGGGCTAAGAGTGCAGGGTTTATGGTGGGGATTATACTCCCCATTTTGCAGTAGACCATGATGCCCAGTAAATGTGCGCCACTCCGCCCCTCTTAATTATCTATTAAAACAAAATTGGGAGACCCATGGTAGTAGTATAATGCTACACCCTCTGGCAAAACAATGCGAACTGCTGGGCAGACAGAAGGAAGAGCTGTAATGCCAGACAAAGTCTGGGCATCGGCTCCACCAAAATCCTTCCACGTATTGACTCCATGAATTGTCCATCAGCCCCGAGTGACTGAGAAGGCGGAAGCCCTCCCACGTCCGACCTCAGGTGAGTGACTGGCTGGGGCCTCAGCTGATCCCTAAAACCAGGGCCTTGGCCTGGCCACCCCTCTAAGGGCCTCTTGCCCCCATATTTGCAGCTCCAGCTCTGTCCTAAATAGATATGTGGCCTCTGGGGAAATCTCTCAGCCCTCAGTTCCCCCCAGTGTCATCTAAGAGCTATGGCTGACACAACGATCTCTGATGAGCCAGTTTTCTCTCCCGTGGGAGGAACGGAGTTCCTGATAGGCCAAGGTGGTGCTCAGGCCCAGCCTCTTTCCGCCTTCCTCAAGGTCCCCACCGTACCGGCGATGATGCTTACCAGCTGTAGGATGATGCAGCCACTTCACGCACTACAGGCAGGCCACAGCACCTGTCACCTTTCTGCCTTCTACCTCCAGGACCTTTTGCTAAGAGAGGAAGCTCCTTACCCAGCAGAGAGGCCCAAACAAGCCAGAAAGTGGCGAGGCTGGGAGAGGGAAAGACATCAGATCCCAGGAAACACGGTCTGTCCCATAGCAGAGAAAACTCCAAGCCCACAAGGGCAGCTGGGTAGGTCACAGCCTAACATCAGAAGCAACTCTGGACTAGAGTACGCCTTCCACAAGTGGGTCTGCTACCTTGAGAGGTGGTGAGTACCTCATTCCCAGAGGCATGCAAGCAGAAGGGAGCTGCCACATGGTACTGTGGGTGCTGTAAGCACCAGAACAGAGCTGGACTCTGTAGTTCCCAAACTCCTCTGCTAAGAATCACCTGGGCTGATTGTTAAACCCACAGCTTCCCAGGCCTCTCCCCTGGGAATGGAAGTCTATGGGTCTGGAACACAGCCCAGAAATTTAAATTTTTAGCAAGTCCTCTCGGGTGATGCTCTGCATCTGGAAAGTTTGGGGGAGCACTGGCAGATGACCCTCCAGGTCCCTCTGAGTCCCTCACTCCACTCCACCACCCACACCCCATCTGGAAGACACCACCCGGGCAGCAGCCTTATTGCATCGTTAAAATAAAAATGATTTAGAAGCTTTAGGAGGGGGCAAAGATGTCAGGGGGAGGGGAGATTCTCAGCCCGTGGTGATACCGGCGGCAGCTCCTTCCTAGCCCCCCTGGGCCCCCCAGAGCCATCCAGAAAAAAAGCTTAGCATTGGAGAGGGGGGTGCTGACAGCTGTTCAGCTGCTGCTCAGTGAGGCCCCGGAAAAGCAATTATCTTGCTCTTAGCAGAGAGGAGCTGGCTTTTACCCGCCCCTTCCCTCCCTCCCTTCTCCCTCCCACCTTCACACACACACACACACACACACACACACACACGCACACACACTCCCAGGCCAAGATGCTGTGGCTGGCTCTGAACCCGCCTTCCCCCACCCCTAGCCTCCAGATTTCTCCGACTCACTCAACCTCCATCCTCAGAGCACATTTCCAACACTTAAATCATTTAGCCCGCTAAACCGGAGACGGCGAAATGGGTGCTATTTCTTAAAAACATACAGAGAGCGTATTAAATTATTGATAGCCATTAAACAGGGGGAAAAAATTAAACAGCTCTCAGCTCTTATCAATCATTCATGCAGTTTCCACTGGGGTGTTTTCTGGAGAGTGATCACTCTGGCAACCCGGGGAGCCAGCTCCTGCTGGGCAGGGAAGGCTGCCGCTGCATGGAAACGGAGGGGGCCACCCCAGTCCCCAGCAGTCAGCGGGGCAGCACTGCCCTCAGAGGGGATCAGGGGCAGGGGTCGGGCAGGCAAGTCAGCCTCTCTCCATTTGCAAACTCCCGCCTCCTCTTCACCACACCATTAACAAAGGGAAACTCCAGCACCGCCTTCAGGAACCCCCTTAATTAAATCCAGCCTGCTTTTATTGAGCTGATACTACACATCAGGCCTGTAAGACCCACAAAGAAAAAAGCCTCAAGGCACCCACTCAGGCGAACGGGCTCCAAACGTGAATATACTACACTGTGACAGGAGCCGTCAATGGAGAGGGGGCTCAGAGGAAAGGGGGGCAGCCTTGGCCAGAGTAGGGGGCCAGGGAAGTCTTCACCAAAAAAGTCATTCTTGTGTAAATTCTTGGAGGGGGAGCAGAAAATCACCCAGACAATGAGTTGGAAAGGGCATTCTAGAAAAAGGGAATAGAATAACTCAGGCGAAAGCACAGCCTAGCGCGGTGCCTGTATCTCAGCACCCACCCTGCCAACAACAGCCTGTGGGGTGGGGGCCTGGCACAGGAAGTGGAGCGTGGAGCAGCTGGAACTTCAGCCTCTCCTCCAGGCACTGGTCATATTAAGGCCAGGCCAGGGGAGGGAAGCACAAGGCCAGGACCCTCCAGGTGTGGGTGGGCAGGAGGTTGGGGTTCACCCCAGCTGCCCGGGCAGCAGCACCTCCACCCCCGCATGGCAGATCCATTTCCTGGCTCTGACTCAGGACACCTAAGCCAGTGTGACGCAGACCACGGAGGCTGCAGGCCCAGTATGCTGCCGGTCTCTCGGCCACAGACAAGCCTGGCAGAGCTGCTCAGGAGACAGGCTCCCTCCTACCACTGAGCCATGCCAAGGACCTCGGCACCAGAGCTGTGGGAGCCAGCAGACACCTGATACCACCCAGCCTCGCCGCACAGGGACCATCCACAACCAGAGGCCATTTGAGGCTCCGAAGCCAGGCCTGTCCCTGCCCTGGTATACAGGGCCAGCTCTGTATGCTGAAAGCTGTTCAGAAGCCCTCACTTGCTGCCTTGTTCAGAGCCCAGGAGATCAGGAGCTCAGGATCTCAGGAGCTGGGAGCCAGGAGCCAGGAGGAGGCCCTGCCAAGTGTTGATAGCACCCTCGCCAGAGAAAGCTGCTGTCACAGGGAAACATTCTGGGGAGAGTGGTTGTTTACCACCAACGCCTGGGACCGTCAAGAAATAATCAGAAGAAATTAAATTTGCTAAGTTGTGAAAGATATAAAGGAACCCTCCCTCCCCAAACACCCAGACATTTTGACCTGGACAATCAGGCTGCTCTCTTTTGACCTGGTTTGGGGGAAATGTCCTTAGATCTGCAGGAATGGGTGGGTGGTGGGATATGTGCAATCAGCCAGGATTGGGAGACTGGGTCCTCAGTTCTGCCTGGGCTCTGCCATCAACCCTCCCCTCTCTGGACCTCGTCTGCTCCTCTCCTCTGTACAGGGACAGATACACATTCCAGGCTTCTTCAGCCATGCTGATATTACAGGGCAGAGGTGGCTTCCAGGCAGCCTGTCCACAGAGCCTGCCAGGAACATGGGGTTCCTGAAGCCTACCCCAACACCTCTGCTATGCTCACCCGAGGACTTTCGGTGATGGAGCCCAGTGGGTCTGAAGTCATCAGCCATTTCCCTGCTCCCTCACACACCTGTGCTCACACCTGAATTGCTACATGTAACCCCCTCCCTTTAGTTCAGCCTCCACACAGGTACAGGACCCGTGCCGAGCGTGGGTCCAACCTGGCACAGAGCAGGCTGTCAAGGAAGGTCTGCTGACCAGCAGAATCAAGACAGGAACGGGCAAGCGACCCTACAACCCAAACTGAACACACCTGTCCCCCACTCAGGTACTAGCCCTGATTCCCCACTGCCAGCACATCCCACTGCCAAATTTTCAAGTCCTGCAAGTCCTTCACTTGTGAGTTGTGTCCACACTTCTATAAGTCTCTCACACCCTCTACACTCCAGCCATACCACAATTACTCAGTGTTCCCTGGATGTTCATGCCCCAGGGCCTTTGCATATGCCATCACTTTTTCAACCCAGCCAAGTCCTACTCTGGGTCAAGTTCTAACTCCCCATTTGTAACTGTCGCAACACTTTACACTAAACTGAATTCTGTTCATATTTGTTCCAAACACTCAAACAAACCACCCCAGCCCCCAGCCTGCAGCCCCCGATCAGCTCTTCCTAATGGCTAACCTACATCACACCTGCTGTACTTTTAAAAACCATTCCCTGGATAGTGGGTGAGACGTTCTCAGCCAAGTATAAGTGAGACTGTATTCTTGGAGCTCCCTAAACTGAGGGAAGGGGCAAGCTTGGGAATTTCCAGGCAAAGCCAGCAGAAATTGGCCACAAATGAATCATTAACTCTCAAGTCGAGAGCTCCGAGTAGCTGGTGCCAAGGTCTCAGGCTCTGGCCTGTGTGGGCCCACTTGGCCTCCCTTGGCTCAGGCCTGAGGGTGCACATCCCCCATCACTCCCACCCCCTGGCCATCTGCTTCACCCCACAGCCACTGGCCACTGACAGCAAAGACTGGGTGGCCAGGGCAGGCCAAATGTCTGATGGGAGAGGGCACGCCTTTCCCCAGGAATGACTCCAAACTTTTGCCCACACTCTTCTCTCCTTCTGGAATGCTATCCCTTCCAGTGAGCTAAATCCTCTTTGTCCTTCAAGGACTGGCTCCAGCCTGGCCTGCCTCCTCCCTTGCCTGCCCACCTGGGCCCCATGACCTCTGAGCCCCTGCAGCCCTGCCTGTGTCTACCAGCTGTCTCCTCCCTGCCCTGGCCTGGGTGCCAGGGCCTTGTTTCTTCAGTGAAGCCCCTGCTAGGATGGGGACATTTCATGCTCTACTGGACCCTAGCAGCTATCATTAAGTTGGGCACAGACTGGGAAGCCCACCGGTGATGGGGACTGCTCATGGGCTCTGTGCACAGGGGCCCTGGTGGTGGTCAGCCCAGGAGCTGGGCAAGGGGAGCAGGTGGGCTGGCAGCCATCTGCATAACTGTGCAAGGAGGCCCTGGCTGCCAGTGGCCACCCCATCTGGAAGCACAGGTGAGTGCATGGCAGATGATGTATTGATACCTGTAACTGGGATACCTGTTAATGAGGTATCATCTGTGTTTCCAGACTTCATGTCCATCGGTCACGAAGTTCATGAGTTTAAGCCCTTCTTCCAGGCAGCTTAGAAGAACTATGGTGAAACTGGAAGCCCCAGACGGCAGTGTTGGCAGTGGGGGCTGCAGTCCTCACCTAGCTCAGGTAAGACACCATGTTCCCCTGTGGGCCTTCTTTCGGAGCCTCTGAGCCAGGTGCGGTGCAGCCACCATGTGGTTCAAAAGAGATGGGTAAATGTAACCACTGGCTTCCCACTATGGGACTGGGTGGCTGCAGGGGGCACAGCATTCAGGGTCCCAGGAGCCAGCTCCTTTGTAGTCCGCCAAAATCAGTACCAACCACCTCCTTCCCCAGGGCACCTCTTTCAGGCTGAGGCTGCCAGTTTTAGCATGGCCCTCCTAATTCCCTGGAAGAAAAGCTTGAACTCTTCTTCGGTGGGACGGATGCACATCAAGTCTGGAAACACAGATTAAACCTCATTAATAGGTATCCCATGTGATATTAAAGCACCATCCGCCATGCATTCACCTGTCCTTCCAGACCAAGTGGCCACCGGTATGGCAATAAGTCCGGAAACAAGAATAACAAATACCACTGATTTGAGCAGCTGCTTTGTGTCAAGCTCTGTGCTTAGCTCCACACACATTTCTCCTGAATTCTCCCACCATGTCAGGAGTAGATACTACTATGAACATGCCTGCTGGAAAGATGAGAAATCCAAGGATAACAGAGACGAAGACGAAGTAACCTTCCTACATCCAAAGCCAGAGGGTGGCAGCATGGGGGTTTGGATGCAGGTATCTGGCCCAGGCCCTGCGTGCCACCCCCAAGCGCCCAGTACCCCTCATCTCCTTTGCTCAGAGCTGGAACAAATGCTATGGGTACCACCCTGCAGCCTTCACTGAACCTTTTTCTCATCTGACCTTCAAAACACTCCATGAGACCACTGGTGAGGGTCATTATTGCCATTTTACAGATGGGGAGACTAAGGGCTGCTGGGGGAAGGAACTTCTCTAGCAGTTTCTGCACCCCTTTTGTCCTCACAATAACCCCATGGGGTGGCTGTTGCTAAGACCATTTTGCAGGTGGGAAAACACTGAGGATGGGAGAGGCAGAGGGGCTGTCTAGAGCCTGGGTTTGTGCACCGGGCTGCCTGACTCTTGACTGGGCTTCTTCCATGACCCAGGGCTGTCCTCAAGGCCTGGCACAGAATATGGGCGAGTGCGTGGGCATGGGGGGGAGAAATAAAGGCTGGATCAGGAACCCAGTGTGGGGACCTGGGGGTGGGCGCCACATCCCTCCCTCCCAGCCTCCCCTCTCCAGCACCATCCATATGGAGGTGGGGTGGAGATGCTGAGGACAGATGAGGCTACCTCCCCAGTTCCTTCAGGACTCCTGGGCTGGGGCACTCTATACTCATTTACAATGACAGAGAGTCTTATCCACGAGCCTAATGATCAGGCGGGGGCAGTCAAGCCATGCTGGGCACTGGGTGTGTGTTGCACGCAAGGATGTGAGTGTCGACAACACCCATAGTGAAAAAGGCAGGATGAGGTGGCAGCTGCATGCCCACACGTGTGCACACAGACACATGCACACAGGCGCACATGCACAGAGGCGTGTACACCCCTCAATGCATATCCACACTGGGACACACACAGGACAGCGAACAGACATCCACTTCCCAGAACCACAAAGAGATCAACACAGAGAGATGCAGCCCAGAGGACATAGGCACACGGATGCCTGCAGAGTGCAGGCAAGACACACACATGTGTGCACCTGGGCACACCTGTGCTCATCTGCACACAGGCCCAGAGCAGCACACACCTGCATGCTGGGCTAACACAGCTGATGGGCTGTGGGCAGGGATGTGGACAGCCTCAGATGCACACAGAGCATGTGGGCCTGGGCGTGCCTACCCAGGCATGGGTCTGGGTGCATGCATGTGAGCCTTGGTGGTGGTCAGCCTCAGGAGCCAGGCAGGGGAGCAGGTGGGCTGGCAGCAAGGTGGGCTTGCAGAATTGTGCAAGAAGCCCCTCACTGCCTCTGTGCTGATGGAGTCAGGCCCGTCCAAAACAGCCCCATAAATCAGGACGCTGCCTGCTGCAAGCATTTACATCACTGTCCCCGGGATGCAGAGCTTAGAACAGAGAAGCAGCCGACCTCAGGCCCTGCTCCCCGATCTGTGTGCATTACGGGGAGATGGTTGGTATTTGGCATTCCTTCCACCCAAGGCCACCTCCCCACCCTTACCCCAATCAGGCCCCCTGTCCTGCTAGCCCACTATGTCCTGCCTCCCTCAGGCCTTTCTTCCCCATCCCACCTTTCTTCCTTCACTTTCAGCCTGAGATCTCAAAGTGCACCACCAGCCTGAGCACCACCATCCCATCCCCAGTGCTGAAAGTTTCTCCCAGCAATCAGCACCCTAGGACCTAGGTATGGGTGGGTGGGGTGAAGAGTCCATTTCCAGACAGCAACACTCCAGGTGGTTATCAGATCCAAGATCTGAGCTGGGGTTCATACCCAGCTCCACCTCGGATGAGTCCCGCCACCCTTTCTCCCAGCCTCACTTCCCCTGTCTGTAAAGTGGGGACTGGAATGGGCCCTCCCAGGACTGCTTGTCCTGAGGATCTGCTGCCTAGGGAAAAGCTCCTCTGTGGATGCTGATTAATTATGACTATTAATAATACAACCATCTGTATCTCACAGTGAGGCGAGGATGATTAAAACTGGGCCCTATGCCCCAGTGGCAGAATAAATGGGTCTCCGGGTGGGCTTGGGTGTCAACACTAGCCTGGAAGCAGATTGCTGGTGACTGTGTTGGGAGGGGCTCTTTATACTGCACAGACAGATGCTGAGAGGAAGGACGGAAAGGCAGGCAGGCAGAAAGAAGGTGGGGAGCTGGCCTACCAGACGACGAACAATAGACAATTACCCCATGCCAGGGCTCTCAGGCAGGACTCTGTGCCTGCCCCTGGGACAAAGCAACTGGGTCTTTTCACCTCTTCTCAACTCCACCGCCACCCTACAACACAGCCCAGAAGTTCCAGCTGCTGGAGGTAGTGAGGGGGTAGGCATGAGTGCCATCTTCTGTCCAGAGGAGTTTTGGAGGCTGCTATCTGCCAGGGTCAGGCCAGTGTCCTCCCTGCTTCCTGCAAGCTCTGCTCCAAGTAGCGTCCATGGATGGAGGAGCCTTTCTGAATGCCTCCGAGTAGTGTGGACGCAATGGAGATGGTCCCTCCTCCCACTGCGCAGCGGGGCCCAGTGCACCTCTGACCTCACCCATCCACTTGAACGCTCTTTCGTAGTGAACACATCTGCCTCCCACCTCGCATTCACCAGACTGTGAGCTGCTCTGACCAATCCACCTCTGAGAACACCACCGGCGTCCCCCCAGAACCCTCACCTGAGCCAGACACTGGTAACCCAGTAATCCTCACAACAGTCCCATGTGTGTTTACACTCATTTTATCAATGAAGAAACTGAAGCATAGAGAGAGAAAGGAACTCACCAAAATTCACATGGCCAGGAAGTAGTTGAAATGCAAAGCATGCTGTTTGACTCCTGAGGTCTAACCCACCAGGCTACAAAAGCTGACTGAATGAATGAGGCTTAAATAGCAGGATGCAGAAAGTTTTGAGCTTTGTAAGTGGACACCAAAGTGGCCAGAAGATGGGTGTCACGGGTTCAGGCCAGATGTCTACATTAACTGGCTGTGTGGCCTCAAGCCAGTCACTTGCTCACTCTGGCCTTCAATTCCCTCCCCTGAAAAAAGTGAACAAATGGAGCTGCTCCATCCCCTGGCCAGATGCAAAGGCAATGGAAGAGTGAGTGCTCTGAAAATGATCAAAGCGCATGATCATGAGGGCTATACCCACAGCAGCCAGGACTTCCAAAGCGGAGCCCAAACGCCTGTTCAGGCAGGGGCACTCAAGAACAATAGATGAAGGATCTGAAACCAGGGCTGTCCTAGAAAATCTGGGGCACTCGGCCACCTGCAGGATGCCTGTAGTGAGGTAGTATTACATGGGCTGCCGCCAAGCCAGGCGGAAGCACCTCTCCAGTCCCATTTGTCGATCATTCTTGGGTCTCATCAACACATTTACTGGGTACCGACCCCGCATCCAGCCCTGGCAGGGAGGGGGTATGGAATGCACAAAGGTTTCCTAAACTCAAGGGCTGAGGGTTGACCCTCCAGGGCCTACAATGTGGTTGGGGGATGCCCCCTTGCACAACAGGCAAAGATCGGCCAAGGAGCATCTGCTAAGTCCCTATAGGAACATCGGGGCCTAATCACCCACTGATCGCCAGACTGGGTGCTGGCGATGCAATGGGGGCAGGATCTAGCCACAGGCTTGGGGGAGCACGTGAGTCACAAATAAAGGCCTGTGTGCCCCCAGGCTTCCTTCTCACACCCATGGCAGGCAGTATCAATTGGTCCCCACACTCTCTTATAGAGCTCCTTGTAGCCTCAGAATTGCTACTCCGTATAGCACTCCAGGCTGTCACTCCCAGGCAGAGCATAAAACAAAACCTACAGCACTTGAAGTCCCTGTTAGTGGAGCAACTACTACATTCTGCTGGGGTCAGCCATGTCTGGGAGAGCTAAGGTCTTGGTCTCTGGCCTAGGAGAGAGCAGCTGGCTGGTGTCAAGCTTAGACCCTCAGTTTGGGAACTTCAATGGAGAGGCACAGAGGGCCTGGGGGTGGGGGGATTTGGTTTTGCTACAGAATCCCAGCTTCTTGGCCAAGACTCTCCACGACAGTGGGTTCCCTTGGCCCGGATGCCAGGATGGGGCTTTCTGTAGCCCCGCCGTGTTAGGGAGTGTGGTGGTCACCTCTGGGTATTGTGCAATCGGAAGACAATTTACCAAAATGTCCCTCCTGCAACCCCTCCCCACCCATTCCTTCTACAAGGGCACAGAAATCAGTGAGCACTTAGGGGAAGGACAGTTTGCAGAGCCCCTCACATTTCCTCCCCATCTTCCTGATGTTTGTCATTTCCTTCTGCCATCAAAACTGCCATTAGCTTAACAATCAATTCACAACTTTTGCATAAATACATTTATTTGTAAAAGAACTTTATAATACTACCTTAAACACAAAATTAGCCTCACTCACCAAGGATAGAAGTGAAACACAAAAATAAATACAAGGAGAACAAACAATGGCATTGTTTTGCTGCCTGCCTGCTGGAGGCTCTGGGTCCTGCAGGTGCTCTCTGTTGAAAAGGGACACCAGCAAGTATCCAGTCCCTGGGGGCTGTCCTTGACACAGACAGCCAGAGGGCTAGAGGGGACTGGGGGTGGAGGGGTTTTCTCAATCCTGATTAACCTGAACTCCTGAATGCCAGTGGTCATTTTTGTTTACCTTTGAGGAGCAGAAAGAAGCTCAGTTCAGTGGCGCTCTCAGGATCAAGGCAGCCTGTAACAGATCTGTTACACAGAAGAGGCTCAGAGAGGTGGGCCCACTGGCCCCAGGTAACACAGCAGTGAGTGGCCAAACCCGGCTTCCGACCCTGGTCTCTTGCCTGAGCACAAGGTCTCTCTTCACTGTCACCGCCTTCTTTATGCCACACGGAGGCACTTAGGCAGAGCAGAGTCGCTGTGACCTGCGTCTGGCACGGTAACAGTTTTTACACCTGAGGTTAACAGCTGTGATTTAAGAGGTTATTTGTCTAAATTTTCGGGAATCAGTTTCTCAGGGAGGAGACAACTAACACATTGGGCTTGGGAAGCTAGTCTTTTTAGAAAATATTTATAGCATTTCAAGACAGTTTGGTGGCAATTGGATCTAGCATCTGCTATTTTCCTCACTTTCCACCATGGCTCTAAAACCCATGGCAGTTAAGACACACACACACACACACACACACACACACACCCACCCACAACAACAACCCAACAACAACAGCAACCACATCAACGCTGATAGGAAATCAAGGCCCATCGTTTCTTTGACAAACAAAACATGAAGCTGGCATGATTTCAGAAGGCTCATTACTGCCTCTGGTTAAAACCCCAGTGCGCCTCCTACTAGCAATACCTAAGGCTGATGCTCAGAGCGCCGTGGCCAGCGGGCCAGTCCCCAAGGCTACGATGAGGTTCACGGCCTCCAGAGTTGGGTTTGGCAGGACTCCCAGGCCCGAGGCTGTGGCTCTCACAGGAAGCCCCAATAGCAAAAGAGCCCTTCCCTGAAATTTGGATTCTGGCTACAAACTGGACAAAGACAGGGAAAGAAGGCAACCTCTGGAAATCAAAGACATCCTACGACCAGGCACTGAGTTGGCCCATCTCTGTACATTACCTTGGTGGGTATTCACCCATCCAAGCTCAGTGACGTCTATTGTACCCATTTTGCAGATGACAAAACTGAGGCTTTAATAAGCCAGGAGATTGTCCTGAGAGCACAATGGCTTATATGGTAATCTGGTCCCTCTGACCCAACCAGGCAGCCTGGTGTTCCCACCTCACCTCCAGTGACCACCCTGCACGTGGCTTCTATGCACGTGGACTCTATACTCATCTGCTCCCCAAGGTCCTGCAAGGTGACTCCCTAGACCAGCCTCCAGGTCTTTACTCACACCATGACCCTCTCAATACCAAATCTCCGTCATTGAAAGGCTGCATCTCACACGGAGACCCTGAAGACCTTCTACTCCATCCTGGGATCTCAGGTGGGATTCTGAGGTCCAGAGAGGGGAGGGGTCACTACATTGTCTGATGACCAGATGAAAGTGAAGCAGGTCTGCTGTGAAAAATCCCAGAGCATGCTACTCCTGCTGTCCTTCCCATCCCAGTCCAGGCATAGGAGAGGCAGTTGCTAGTTCATAGTAAGAAGTCAGCCCAGCTGGGAGCAAGGTTGGTGGTGACACCAGGGCTCGCATCCAGCCAACGGCAAATGGTGCTTGAATGACAGACCACCTTCCAACTTGTCCAGGTCCAGCCTTTTGGGCAGAGACGTCGACCACTGTGCACCCCCAACCACACCCGCCTCCAAGCCAGTGGACCAGAAGGCCCTCATCCATGATGCACCGGGACAAAACCCCAGGCCAGGTCCCCAGGGAAGCACTTGCCCACACAGCCTGGCTCCGGGCTGGCAAAGAGCCCCACGGAGGAGGGCTGTGCCAGCCTGGGGCCTGGTGTGCCCCATGCAGCTGCTCCCCCAGGGGCTCCCCTCTCCACTCTGATCTCAACAGACACTGAAAACCTGTGTCCAGGTTGGCATCACCCCTTGCCCTCCCTAGTCCAGATCCTGTTCTCCCTCCACCCTCCTTTTGGATCAAATGCCCTCCCCAACCCCACCCACCCAGGCATCAAATCCAAAAGTCAAGGAACCATCCTGGTTTCTGACACTCCCCCTCAGCCAAGCCATCTGCCATTTCCACCGCTCACCCTCCTTGTGTGCGGATCTGCCCACTCCTCGCCAGCTCCTTTGCCTGGGTGGGGGCGACAGCCCCTCCTTGGCCTCCTACTCTCACTTCCTTCCTGCTCTTCCTCACAGCTGTAAAGCTTTTCCTGTTTACAGCCCCCCACCCCAGGCATCTCCACAGCCCTCGAGCCCCATGCAGCTGGCCCTACCCGCTCCCCGTTTCCCCACATCCTCAGTTCTTGGGCACCAAGCATATTCCTACCCCCGGGCCTTTGCACCTGCTGTTCCCGCACACCACCTCCTCCACCCACAGTGGCTGGCTACTTTGTAATTTCTCAAGGGGTCCTCCTAGACTGCCCTCATTTAAAATACATGCTGCCTCCCCCACCCCAGCCACTCCATAACACATCACTCGACATTACTACTGTACTGCACGCCCCACGAGCTGATTCCTGTCCTTCTGTGCTCCCCACCCCTGCTCAATGATGTTAGCCCCAGGAGGGTCAGCACCTCCTCAAGCTGGTTTCCTGCTTTCCATCCAATGGCTAGATCACTGGCTGGCACAAAACTGACATTTAATAAGTGTTGGTTGAATGAACAAGTGAGTGAACTGTTACGATTTTGTCAGCTCACCATCACCCCCTCAGCCCCCTGCCAGCCAGGCTGGAAATGATCCCACTTCTCAGATGAGAGCACTGAGCGGCGGAGAGGTGCTATGCGGGCCTGGTAGCCTATGGCAGCAAAGCAGCAGCATGGCCTCCTGGTGTTAGGCCAGCACTGCTTTCCAGGTGGCACCTGGGACTTCTCTCCAGCCAGACCAGGGAAGGGACCAGGATTATGGAGTAAGAACCCATGTTAAAGTCATGAAATCGGGTGGCTCCAATATTTCTGTTGCAACTTGAAATGCTGCCTCTCTGAAAACCACATCCTGTCCCCGTGAGCTGGTCTCAGCCTCAGCTCCTGGCCCCGGGCAGCCTTGCTGAGATCCCCCCACACACCCAGTTCTTTCTCTCCCTGGGTCCTGGAATTCACTGGCCCAGCCCCGAAGCTGATGGAGCAGAGGGCGGGGCAAGGGAGGCCTCCTCTCCCGGGTGGGGCAGGAGGAAGGGGCTGAGCCAGATTCAGGTCACGCTGCTGCGCCCACAGCCCTCTGAGGGCTAAAAATAACCGTGTTTATACACTTCCAGAGCCGGGATTTCTGCTTCCCTGTGAGAGGGGCTACAGGCTGCGTTCCCCACTGCATGCCTTCTGCTCCAACTGGGCGAGGCCTGGTCCAACAGGCTAGGACCTGGCTTTCTGGGTTTGTTCCCTTGGGTTGTTTGTAGGTGGAGGGAGGTGAGGAAAAGCTGAACAAGCTGCTGACTCCAGACGGAAAGAGCTTATTGCTAGGGGACAGCTCTTCCTCCTAGGGAGCAGGAGCCAGAATTACAGAGACGGTGGAGAGATACTGACCCACGTGAGGTCCCTGGTGCCACGGGGCGGCTGGGAGCCAGTCGGAGGTCCCACTTGCCGTGTGACCTGGAGCTGGCCACTCCTGCTCTCTCTGGTCCTCAGCTGCCTCCCTGCATTGTGGCAGCTGACGGTAATTGACAGCTGCTCCTCACATCACATCCTCAGAGAGGGGAGGGACAACGGTGGAGTCTCAGTGTGTGTGTTTGTGGTGGGGGACAGTGTGAGAAACAGCTCCAGCCCCTGAGGCCCCACGGCTGTCTTCATGGCAGATGACGGAGCACACCTGCCAGGACGGCTGTCACCTGGCCACCCGCCTCCCTCCCTCCCTGCTGTGGTTCACCCAGATGGACTTTACCACCAGAGGGGCAGGTGCCAGTTGCCTACCTAGAGATTATCCCTCCCACTGCACAAGTAGGCCCTACCTTGACCCCATGGCTCCTGTGAACGTGGCGGTGCCAATAAGATACATGAAGGTCACCAGAAATCCACTGGGCCGAGGACCTCACACACTCCAGGATCCAGTAGCCCTGGCCTTTCTTCTCTGACTTAAGAGAAGAAAGCCTGGCTGACTTGCTGCCCCTAGACAGGAACAAAGTCCATCCCCGCTGGCCTGGCTTCAAGAGCTGTACCCCTCTGACAGCAAACCCCCCAGCACTCTGAGCCTTTGCACATGCTGTGCCCTCTGCCTCAGATGTTTTTCCCTCGCTTCCTGACATGGGAATTTCCCACTCATCCTAGAGGACTTACTCAGTTGCCCTCTTCAACAGCACAGTGAGCTCAGCCCTTTGCCTGTGCTGTGAACCCCCTTCCATTAGACAATCAGTAGCGCCCCCAGCACCAAGATCTTGCCTTCCTCACCCCTACTGCAAAGAGCTGCAACTGTATGCTGAATTACCCATCAAGGGGAGAGCTTGGTCCTCCTCTCTCCTTGCTGTGGCCAAGTCCACACCTAGCAGCCCCTCAAGATTCTGCAGTCTGCAATCAGCTCCACCCTCTTCCTTCAAAGGCTCCTGTTCTCTAGGGACCTGGCCTTTGTGCTCCTCATCAGACCTGCAGTTTTCAACCAGATTTCTAAATGCACCTGGCCCAGTTGTGCTGGGGTAAGAACAGCATCTGCATGTTGAACAGGCACCCAGGGGTGCTGTGTGCAAAAGCCCTGAGGGCCAAGGGCACCCCCACGGCACTTGGAATTCACTCCCTTTAGACACCACAGCACCCAGGGCCCCCAATGACCACCATCCTCAGCTCCTGCCAGCCACATGATATCTGCAGCATTGTTTGGCTCATACCCAGGCCCCTGCCAGCAATGAGCCTCATGCCCTCTGTCCTGGAATGCAGCAGGGCTCATGGGACCCCTGTGAGAACATCCTCCAAGCAGCCACCGCAGCTACTGTTCTGCAAATCAGATCTGAGGACAGCATTTTTCACCCCAAAATCTTTCCTTGTTTACCCCGAGTCAAGGATAAACTCCATTCGGCATTCAAGGCCCTCTGGGATGTGATCAGGCCCCCACTGAGCTCCCGAGCTTTGCCTCCCACCCACCCAGGCCTGACTACCTCACCTGTCCTTTTTTTTTTTTCAGAGATGGTGTCTATGTTGCCCAGGATGGTCTTGAAGTCCTGGGCTCTAGCGATCCTCCCACCTTGACTTCCCAAAGTGCTGGGATTACAGGCATGCGCCACCATGCCCAGCCGTCACCTGCCTCTTTCTGCTGAGCATTCCCCAACTCATCCTTTGGGCTGAAGCACAAAGGTCACCTCCTCTGGGAGGCCCTCCTTGAATGCCCTCCCCCAGTAGGCTGACCTGAACCTGTCCCCTTGGGGCTCCCCTCAGCAGGGCTCTTGTTCGCAGCCACCAGCCCCTCATGCTATAGGTAGTACCTGGCCAGTCTTGTTCCCTAGCGAGGCTCTAAGCTCCTAGGGTTGGGCCAGGACCAGTCATCCAGGGCCAGGCATTCAACAAGAGACATGCTCTGAGCATCAGGGTGTGTGGTCCATTATACCTCAAGTCAGGTGGGCATGAGGACCCACACTGTGGTGGTAAGTGACATTCAGAGTGGCTGGAGACTTGTTCGGGTCATACAAGCAGTAGTTACGGGAGCCACACCGGGTAGGACCACGTCAGCATCGTGCTCCTACCTGCCACCATAACCAGGACCTCCAGGTGGTAAAAAGAAGACCCACCTGCTTTTCCAAATGCACCTGTAGCTCCTCTCGGTGCTTCACCCTGCCACTCCTATGGCAGGAAGAGACGTTTCCTCCAAGCCCAAGCCATAGGGGGTTTATGGAGAGATGTTTCCCAGGCACATCACCTGGGAAACGCAGGACCAGCCATCCTCCACCACCCAACAAGTGCAGGGACTTGGGCTCCACACTGGGAGGTCCCAAGCAGGACATGGAGGCTCAGGGAGGTTTGGAGGGAGCCAGGGAGGGTATGGGGGCAGACCTGGGCCCAGAGGCCACCGCTGCCTGTTCCCAGTGCAGGGCAGGCCCCTCTGTCTTCCACACCCCAGTTTAACAAGATTGTTTCTTCTTTCCTGAGGCCCTGGGGGGCCTTGCAACCCGCCTTCTTTTAAAGGCAAACACAGATGCAGAACCAGCCAGGAGTACATCCTAGTGTTCTGTGGAGCCATGGGGAGGGGGAAAGACCTTTTCAAAGGCAGCCTGGGGAAGGGCCAGGAGCAACCCTGCTCATGGGAGCATGGGGTCCCTGTGCCCAGGGCACTCTCAAGGAACGCTGGTATCCAGCACCAGCACACTGACTCCCAGGGCCTCACGGTGGGTCCCCACAGCAGGTGCACCACAGTGATATCTGCATCAGAATGTGCCCACACCCAAGTCACCCCCACAGCCTAGGGATCCTCCGCTCTGGTTTCAAGAGATGGTGGCACTCTCGGGTGCGTGGGTGTTGAGGAGGGGGTGCATGCCTTGCTGGGTCTCAGTACCTGCTCCCAAGCAGGTGAGCTTGGAACATTGAAACCCTGACTCACTTCTGGAATCTGCCACCAACATGGTTCCCATTTGGCTCCTCTGCTACTCAAAGTCACCTCCAGCCTCCAGGAGCCAATGCAGACGTCTGCACCACAGTCAAGTCCCCAGTCTCAGAAGTTTTCCAGCTCCCAGAGGGCTACTGACAAATGAAGCCTGAGCTCACTCACTGCCCACCCAATCTCCTTGCTAATGATGGTGACCTCCCAGGCCCGTCCTCGGTAGGATGCTGAGCCCCCAGCCGCATGCCACCTCCTCCACATGGGTACCCAAGGCCCACCCTGCTCAACCCCAGCCTCAGCAGCAGCTTAGAGACGCAGGTTTTGAGATCACCTGCACTCAAATCTCAGCTCTGCTTCTGGGCAGCTGTGTGAGTGCGGATGCCCCACTTCAACGCTCTGTATCTCACTCTATGGCTCTCCGATGACTGGTGGGTTCACTGGGCTCATTATGCAAAAGTAATGCCAATTATTTATCAGGTGCTTGCAATGGACCATGCACTCATACAAGTATTAATTCATTTATGCTTGCTAGAGTCCTTCCAGGTAGGTAGTCAACTACCACCACCTCCATTTTACAGGTGAGGAAACTGAGGCACAGAGCGGTTGAGTCAGTTCCCAGAGGTTGCCCAGCTGCTAAGTGTGAGACCTAGGATCCGGAGCCTGCCTGTCTGGCTCCAGAGTGCTTGTGCTAACCACCACACTACACAGCCTCCAGGCAGCTTCTGCCTTCTCTCCAGTGCCGCCGGGGCCCGGCCTGGCCAGGCCAAACTCCTCACTCCCGCTTAAACTCCAGGATTCGTCATGCTTCAGGGCCTGGGCCCACAGAGCTCCCCAGTCTAACAGGCCCTTCTCCTAGTCTACCTGGCAGACACTTCCAGGCTAACTCACACACTCCTTCCATTTTCTCCTGACCCTTAGGTAAGAATGATCATTTGATCATTCCCCACAGCCCCAAGCCCCAGGCTTCCATCAAGTCCTCCAGAGCCCCCAAAGGCCTCTGAGGGCCCAATGGCATCTTGAATCCAACAGGGACTCAGTCAATGCTTGGAGAGTGCCTGAGTGATCCAGAGAGTCAGGTCCAAAGGCTTTGCCCATCCACGTCTGCCTGAGAAGCCCCTGGTAATGAAGCCGCACGGAAGGGCACCAGTGCTGCTGAGGCCCCTCCAGGAACTCCTCTTCCTCACACTGTTGCGTGGGGGGGTGTAGTTAGCATCCAAGCAGCCCACAGAGAGATGCCAGGAAGACCACATATGTTGTGAGCACAAAAGCCCAAAGTGACAGAAATTGATAAAAACTTCACTGCGCCACTGACACCCCATATATCAAAGGCCCCAAATCTCATTCTCTGCTTGCCTCCAATTTCTATCAGAGCTTGCCAGCTGCACATTTATTGAGAAGTTTGTGATCTGACAGGCACTGTATTACCAACATTAATGATGCATCAGTCTCTAGAATTACTGGGGAAACAGTCCAATTGATTTTATTATTATCTCGAGTTCGTCACATTGCATTCCAGGCAGCTTGCTACCAGTTTTGAGCAAGGCCCAAAGTAAATAAACAAAGGTTGCAGGGCCAGGGCTGACCCTAGGCGGGAGAACCTGGACTTGTCCCGGGACCCTTAGTGACAGCCCTTGCACCCCTCAGCCTCCTCTGCCCTCTATGACAGCAGGACGGTCACTGAAATAGCAGGTGATATTCAGTGGCAGACAGCCAAGTCAGGGGACCAGTCAAGGGCTCGGGCCAGGCCTCCCTTCATGCTGCAAAGATGGAGGCGGCCAGTGGGAGGCAGAAATAGCCAGTGATGTCATGTGTCATGTGCCCCTTGGCTGAGGCGGGGAGCCAGTCCCATGTAGGACCCACCAACAGACACAGGCATGTCCACAGCTGAGCCCATGCCCACAGCAGGCTAGCAGCACTGCGGGCAGCCCAGGGGCAAGTGGAGCTGGAAGATATCCACGGTGTCCACCATGTTTCAGCTGCTCTGCCCCTGCCCGTCGTCCCCGAGACACACGGGACCCCTCTCTGTCTCTGGCCTTCATACACAGTTTCCTCTGCCTGTGTGCTCTCTTTTCACACCCCCTCATCTCACGGCCCTCCTCAGAAAGGTCTTCCTGTCTCAAGGCCCCCACACTCACCTCTGGGTGGTTTTCTATTCAGCACTCTGTTTGTTTCTTTCTTGGCAGTTGTCATAATTTATAAAGGTGTCCTTGATTGTGATTGGCTTGTTTACCTGGTTTCTCTCTTTGGCTCCCAGCAGACAGGGATCTTATCTGTTCTGGCCATTGTCCTATTCCCAGAGCCAAGCAGGGGGCTGGCACCCAGCAGGCCCCCACACCCAGGTCTGAGAACAGGCATTGACTGAAGGAACCTGTCTCTATCAACCCCTCAAGGCAGCGTTTCGGGTCAAGAAGTGCTCAAGAAAACGGCCAGTGGTTTCAGAGCTCTCCCCACCCCTCACCTCCACCTGCCGGAGGTTCTTTGAATTAAAGCTGTCTCATTTCTTTTTCTTTTTTTTTTTTTTTTTGAGACGGAGTCTTGCTGTGTCGCCCAAGCTGGAGTGCAAGTGGCACGATCTCGGCTCACTGCAAGCTCCGCCTCCCAGGCTCACGCCATTCTCCTGCCTCAGCCTCTGTAGCTAGGACTACAGGCGCCTGCCACCACACCCAGCTATTTTTTTTTTTTTTTTTTTGTATTTTTTAGTAGAGACAGGGTTTCACCATGTTTCACCATGTTGGCCAGGATGGTCTCGCTCTCCTGACCTCGTGATCCGCCTGCCTCAGCCTCCCAAAGTGCTGGGATTACAGGCGTGAGCCACCGTGCCTGGCCTAGCCGTCTCATTTCTACTCCTTGTGCAAACATTTGTCCTTCAGGGCTCATCTCCTGCCCCTCTCCTCCAGACCCACCGTCCACATTCAGCTTCCTTTCTCCAGCCACCTTCAGAGGCAGCAAGGCTGGTGGAAGCTGAGGACCTGAGTTAGGCCAGGAGCCAGGTCGAAATCCCAGCCCCACAACTGAAGCAAAGCATATAACTGTCCTATGTTCTGCTCAATTACCTCCCCTATAAAACAGAGGGGAGAGGCCTGCGGCCCCACCTGCCTCACGGGGATCTGCAGGTTCAGCAACAGAGGAGACATCCCTAGATGGCCACACACAGTACACACAAGCCACCTTTAGCACTGCTGTCTGCTGCTGCTTCAAACTGACCACCAGGACACACATGCAGGGAGCCCAGCAGCCCCAAGATGTGGATTTGAGAAAGGCTTAGAACAATGAAGTCTGACCTCTGAGGAAGAGATTGATTGCACCCTGAAGATTAACCAGGAGCCACACGGGGTGCGGGGGTCTGCACAATGTGTCCAGATGAACACGTACCAAGGGGCCTCCTCATGGCAGCCTTTGTCAGGTGTGTTCCAGGCCCAAGGTAATAGATCAGGCACCCGGAGAAGATGGGACGCAGCATAGGTCTGCATTCAGAGCAGTCAGGTAAGAAGGATGAGGCCTCCCTGACCTAACTGGAGAGACTTGCCTGACACCCGGAAAGGCCGAGAACTGGTTAGGTCAGGAGAATGGGGTTGGCTCTGCACAAGGGTTACTGTCAAAAAGCAAAGGGGTAAAGAAATGGGCCTGGAAGGGGCGGTCTTCTAACTATTGGTATCATGGTTATTGTTTTTTATAACAGTGCTATTGAAATGAAATCAGGAAAATATTTGACTTAATAGATAGTGTTCTGCCCTCAAAACAGATGTTTTTCCCTTGAAATGTATGTTATAGACATGATTGATTTACGAGCATTCACCATGTGGGTAGCCCTACGCTGAGCATTCAGTGTACATGAGTGTATTTTGTCTTCCTAAGAACTTTAATTGTTCCCACTTTCTACCCATGAAAACTGAGGTCCTGAGAGGAAGTCAAATGCCAGGTGCAGAGCCTGCAGGCGACTCAGAAGGCCGCGAGCACTAGGGCCAGGGCGGCCTCTGCTCTCTCTGCATCCCGGAGGGAGCTCGAGCCAGAGCCAAAAGTGGAAGACACAGGATACGAATCTAGGCTGGTCTGAGAGTCAGAGCTCCTGTAGTCAGCTGGGCAGGGACAGCCCCATCTGGCCCAAGGGTCCCAGGCCTCTGATCAGCATCCAGCCCCACTGCTTACTTGCTTTCTCTCTCTCTTTCTTTTCTTTTTTTTCCAGAGGGGCAGGGTCTTGCTCTCTTACCCAGGCTGGATTGCAGCGGCACAATCATGGCTCACTACAGCTTCAACCTCCTGGGCTCAAGTAATCTTCTCATCTCAGCCTCCCCAGTAGCTGCGACTAAAGGTGCACACCACCATGCTCAGCTAGTTTTTGTATTTTTGGTAAAGACAGGGTTTCACTGTGTTGCCCAGGCTAGTTTTGAACCCCTGAGCTCAAGCGATCCACTCACCTTGGCCTCCCAAAGTGCAGGGATTAGAGGCGTGAGCCACTACGCACCTGGCCCCAGCCCCATTGCTTTCTGAAGAAGTGATGCCCAGCGAGGCCTTGGTCTTGTCCAAAATCACTCTGTCATCCCACAGCAGCGCAGGGACAACGGACAGATACATCTACTGTTGACTTCATCTCACTTCATTCTCAAAATAACCTGGGAAGTCAGCAGTACTCATTTCATGGCCAAGGAATCTGGCTCTAGAAAGCCAAAGTAACCGATAGTGGCAGTGTGAGTGAAGCTTTGAACCCAGGCCGCTGAGCTCTGCAGACTGTCTGGTAGCCTCTGTGCAATGACCCCAGTTTCCTGGGACCTGGCTCTGGCTCGAGCTCCCTCCGGGATGCAGAGAGAGCAGAGGCCGCCCTGGCCCTAGTGCTCGCGGCCTTCTGAGTCGCCTGCAGGCTCTGCACCTGGCATGCAAAGCCAGCAGCCTCGGTAAACAGGCCCGGCTGCAGCCGGACTCACCCGGCTCGCTTGTGCCGAGGAAGCCAGGTCGGAGGAAGGGTTCCTTGGCATTTCCAGCAGCAGCGCGCTCTTACTCAATTAGGCCCTTTCTGTCCAAAGGGCAGCTGTGACGTGCGGAACAGGTCTGTGGTGTCAATATGAACCCAGCATTGTACGGCTGGGGACATACAATGCCCTCGGTCGACTGTTTATTTATAAATCCACCCAGTGCTCACCGCGGCCTTTACACTCAGCTCTTTCCCAAAATGCAAATTGGCTTCTTCCTGTAAGTCAAACCGACTTGACTTGCTCGAGCTGATAAAAATCATCCCAAACGGGCTCTTTTATCTCCCCAATACAGAAAGTCCTCTACACCCACACCTCCTAGAAAGAGGAAGACTGTCTGTCTGCAGAGTGCTTGCGGCGGGGATGGCCCAGAGGGAGGCCCTGAAGAGGCACGCAGGGGCATGGGAGGGTGTGCATAGGGTAGTGGGAGCTGGGATCTGAACTCGCAGGCCTGCATTCAAATCCTGTCTAAAACACCTTCTGGCTCTGTGGCCCTAATCGCTCTGAGCACATCACGTACACATGTGTGTGAAACTGGGATACAGGCCAGGCGTGGTGGCTCACACCTGTCATCCTAGCACTTTAGGAGGCCAAGGTGGGTGGATCACTTGAGGTCAGGAGTTCAAGACCAGCCTGGCCAACATGGTGAAACCCCATCTCTACTAAAAATACAAAAATTAGGCAGGCGTGGTGGCGGGCGCCTGTAATCCGTTACTCGGGAGGCTGAGGCAGGAGAATCGCTTGAACCCAGGAGGCAGAGACTGCAGCAAGCTGAGATCGTACCACTCCACTCCAGCCTGGGCAACAAAGTGAGACTCTGTCTCAAAATAAATAAATAAATACATAAATTAAATAAAACTGGGGTACAGCAGTCCTTCCTGCATAGGGTTCTTCAGAACAGTAAATAAGATAATGCACATAAACCGCATGGCACAGTGCAGAGAACCTAAAGCATCCCCCGTATGTGTGTGTGTGTGTGTTGGCGCAGGGGGGTGGGTAGAAAGAATAATAATTATCTGAAGTTTGGACCTGCCACCCATTTATTCTCTTGCTGGGTGCTCTCTGCACCTCAGTTTCCCCCACTGCTCTTTGAACCCCCAGGACCCTCTCTCCTACTGGCTGGTAGCTCAGCCCCTCAACTGCCTGCATCATATTCAAACAGCTTTTTGGGGTGCTGCTTCCTTCTGGTACTGTCTCCTCACTATCTCAAGGGCTCTTTTATTAGAAAAACAAAATGTTTCAAAAAAAAAAAAAAACACCATCTTATAGAAAAGCGAGTTACCTGACCACCCCTCTGCCAGCTGGTGTCCAGATTTTAAAGAGCCACGAGCATCACTTAAAGGCACATGCCTTGTGCAAGGCTTGCTGGGAGATATCAGGGATCTGATATGGGTTTGTAACCAAGTAGACTAATCAGGGGCCTCCAGGAGTGGGCAGGAAGTGCAAAGAAATGTCAAATGGGCCTAGAAGTCACCAGAGACCAAGAAGCGCACATATAAACCTCTTGGTCAAGGTTCCAAGGCTTATAAGGAGGGGTTGCGATGCTATCATGACAACAGGTATGGGGCGCTCTGCCCACAGCGGGACACCCCCAGCCACAGCCGAAGCCTGGGTCTCCTAGCCCAGAACACCAGCCAAGCTGTGTGCAGCAAGGTTTAGGTTATTAGCATGGATCCATTTACGGAGGAGAACGCCAAGGCCTGGAAGAGGGAGGTGACTGACCCAAGGTCACATGGCTTCTTGGTAATGAAACCCAGGACCTCAGGTCGTCTCCAATCTGGAGAACAGAGGGCCAGCCAGCAGCCACGAAATGGCCATGCCATGGCAGCCACCAGTTTTCCAGAAGGGGATGAGAACAGGCAATGTCAGTTCACAAAGAACTTCCCCTCCCTGTGCCTCGTGCACTCCTCACAGCAGCAGGCAGACAGGTTGGGTGGGGTTGTAGAATCTTCCCGTTTTGCAGGTTGAGGACAGAGGCACAGGAATAGCTGGACCAAGCCCGCACACCCAGACCTTCAGAAGCCCCAGCTGCTGCTGCTACCTCCTCTCCCACTCAGCACAGAGCCGGGCTGGTGCTGCTCCCACCAGCACCCTGCCCCTCCCACCCAGCACAGGGCACCTGGTTGGTCCTGAAGTGCACCTGAGGAACTCTACTCACCCACCTAATGAATAGGCTCGGGTCTCCTCCAACCCAGGTGGCTCCCTGTCACTAGATCTCCTAAAACACGGCTCTGTCCTCATCTAGTTTGTCACACACCTCCCCCTCCCCACTTCTAGGATAAGTGTCCCCTCCTAACCATGGCTTCCTTCTGGGGTCCCAACCATCCCTAGAAACTTGGCCTCTGTTCTTCCCCTAAAGTCCATGGGTGCTGGCTGAGCTGCTCCAAGCACCCCCACATGCATACCTCCCTTCCTTTGGTCATGCCGGTTCCACTGCCCAGAAGCACCTTTCCTCCCACTCTTCGCCTTGTTCTAGCTAAATCCTCTCCATCCTCAGTGCAGCCCTTAAATGCCCCCTCCTCCAGGAGGCCCCTCCCCACTAACCACTCTAGCTCATTCGCATCTTACTCCTTGGAACTGATTAGCTGATTTCTCTGAAGCTTTCGGTACTCATTGTAGCTATTCTGCTGAGCAGCCAAGGTTGTTTCCAATGCAGACGGTGAAACTCCTTGAGGTCAGGGTCTGAGGACTGTTGTTGGGCCATCCTTCTAATGGAGAAATATTGCCTTAGCCTGTGCCGTTATGGCCCCCGTGCTAGGGGATAAGAGACAAGGCTCTGGCTTTGCAGAACAGCTCAAGTCTAGATTTAGGCAAATAAATAGGCAGTTGCCTACATAAATACATACACCTACTAATGTATCCACAAAATTTTAAAATTTTAAATTAAAAAAAAAAAGGCAGCTGCCATTGCACGTCATGGTGTCTTGAACAAGCAAGGAGGGCTGTGGGAATGAATGTCACCCAGTCCAGCTTCCCCAAGCAGAGGACCCACCCCTAGAAGATGCTGGAGAAGGTCTCCTGGTGGACTGAAATTGCTGCAAGAGATTAATTCGTCTGGGCTCAAGACAGCAGAGGTCTAAGTGGGGAGCGGTAGAAGCAGGACAGGTGAGTATGGGCCCCCCAAGGCGGGGCCCTCTATTGGCACAGACAGGCAGAGGACAGCCCTGGAACCCCAGCAATAGGGAGGAAGCCCGTAACCTGGCGATGAGGTCAGTGTATCCCAATGGAAAAGGCAGCAAGACCTAAGGCTGTCAAACCTGGCATGGCCCAACTGGGCAGTCTGGCCCTGGGCACATACATCCCTGGCTCCTCAAAGTGGGCACCCCCCGAGCCTCAGCTCGCACCACACACATCAGCCTTGTGGGTGAGCATCTTTTCACTCTGGTTTTGTGAGCAGGCTGCTCCGGATGGACCCGTGAAGGGAAACACGCCGCTGCACACTGCTGGCTCTTGGCCTAGCAGTCCCAGCCACTGTCTGCAACTCTGAACATTTTAGCACATGGCTTCATTGTTCTTGCACCCCAAAGCCTTCTCTGGAGAAGGACACAGATTTCTGGAGAAATAAATCAACGGGATCCCATATGTCAGTAGGGCGCCTCTGACCACATTCCCACCTACAGCTTCCTGTCACCAGGCCCCCACCCAACCAGCCCCATACCCTGGGAGAGGGCAGAAGGTCCTTCTCTCTCTCCAAGCACGTCTCCTCTTCCAAGCAAGGTCTCCTTGTGGGTCTTCAGCAATCTTGCCACAGCCACAGGGGGCTTCCACGTCCCCATGGGGATGAGAAAAAAAACCCTCCAAGTCTCATGCCCAGGCTCGGTTGCTTTCAGCAACTTCCCTCCCCACTGCTCAGGGGCACCAGAAAACACCGAGCATCCCAGGCACTGCACCTGGGAGTCCCTCCCTCTCCTGGGATTGTTTTCCCACCTTTAAAAAGGGGCAGCTCAACTCAATGACAGCAAGCTGTCTCCCGGGTCCCCACTTTCATTCTAACTGAGCGTTAAGACACAGCAGTAGGGTCATTCAGAAGGGAGGTGAGGGAAAGAAGGCAGGATGAGGGAGAGGTGGGGTTGTCCCTGGTTGCAGAAGCCTTAAAAGCTGGTAAAAGGCTTAATCCTGCATAATGATTTACAAAGTGACAAGTAAAATAGATTTACCGTGACAGCTTGAAAGGAGAGCCACAGAAATAAAATTACACTCTGGCGCATCCCGTCTCTCTACAACCTGTCCCCTCCCTTCCAAAAGCCAGGAGCTTGCAAGGGCACGCATGGACGTGTGCCCGGGTAAAAAGGGAGCAGGTGGCCTGGGGGGTGGGGGGTGGGGGTCGTGGGAGTGGGAGAGGGACAAAGGAAGGGGCAGGACTGGCCCCTGCCCGGGAAGGCTGTCCCAGGTGCGGCCAGCAGGGTCTTGCTCATGCCCATGGTGATCTCAGCGGCCCTTGGAACTGACACATCCTCCCTGGGAGTTCGCCTTCAGGGAGCATGCAGCAGGCACCCCAAGTGCCCCCTGCACCCAGAACCCCTAATTTCTTTTCTTTTTTTTTTTTTTTTTTTTTTTGAGACAGAGTCTCGCTTAGTCGCCCAGGCTGGAGTGCAGTGGCGCGATCTCGGCTCACTGCAAGCTCCGCCTCCCGGGTTCACGCCATTCTCCTGCCTCAGCCTCCCGAGTAGCTGGGACTACAGGCGCCCGCCGCCTCGCCCGGCTAATTTTTTGCATTTTTAGTAGAGACGGGGTTTCACCATGTTAGCCAGGATGGTCTCGATCTCCTGACCTCGTGATCCGCCCGCCTCGGCCTCCCAAAGTGCTGGGATTACAGGCGTGAGCCACCGCGCCCGGCCAGAACCCCCAATTTCTACCTGACTCCTCTGATCCAACACAGGGCCCCTCCGGGTTTTCAGGGTCCAGGGAGAGGGGTCCAGTGCTTCCGTTGGAAGGAGGCAAAGACTTCAACTGTACCGGACCAAAACCAAACAAGAGCAAACCAGAGAAGGCACAAAACACCCTGAGCCGAGTTCATCTCGGAGAAGGAAAGTGAGCCGGATGGATGGGGAGCACCCCGTGTTGTCGATGCCACTCTTCCACAATTGGTGTTTGCACAAGAGCCCAGGGCTACTTTTTCCTTCACTGATGTGGGGCCTACTTGGCTCCATCTGGGTGGGGAGAAGGATCTGACGTGCGGAGGCTTCGGTCGTGGACCACAGAGAACCTCTCCTCCATGGGAATGAACCCCACCAGTTGCTTCGGGCTCCAAGGCTACCTGTCCACCTCCCCAAGTGTGGCACCAGCCCAGGTACCTGCTCAGAGCTGTCCTGTCGAGGGGGCAGGGGCAGACAACCATGTCCGCAGGATACTCGTTTGTACAAACAGCCACGGACTAGAAAAGAAAAATTAAGTTGTGGCCTCGCATAAGGAGTAGAAGACCCGATTCCCTCAGCGGCTGTGGAGGCTGAACAACTTCAGCACTCTGAGCTCCAGCTTCCTCCTCTGCAAAATGGGATAACACCACCCACTTCAAGGGGTGCTGCGACAGTCTCCAGACCCCAAAGTACCATGCCTGCTGCAGGATGGATGTTCCCAAGGATGTGAGCTTTGCCTAGGGGAGCAAGGACTGAAATGCATTTGCAGTGGGGACCGCTAAATGGAAGCTCTGGTCTCCGACCTGGCCTAGGAAATGCGCATGCTCACAGCCCACCCACCTTCCCCAGGTCCCAGAAAGCAGCCAGCATTGCAGCAGAGAAAAGATCTCAGAGTTGGAACAGAAGTCCTGGCCCAGGGACCCCTAAGCCTCCCGCAGCCTCTGCTCAAAGCCTGGAGGGGCCAAGTCCCAGGGAAGGTTGGTGAAGGTTCCCATGTGTCCCTCTCTGTCACCCTCTCACTGGTAACTCCCGGCTCAACAAAATGCTGTCCTGCACCTTTAATGGACAGAACCCAGGGCCGTGCCTAGGCAGGCCTGAACACCCGTGTTTACCCAGCAGAAGGGTGGCCCTCCCCCAGCACCATGGCAAGCTGGAGCTCATTTGCCCGCAGACTCACCTGGTGCACAGGCAGTGCATATGAGGCCCCGGCCCCTGGCCCTGCCCAGGGAGTTTTGCCCAAGAAGCCCTGTGGCCTGGCCCAGGCTGCTGTTGCCGAGCCAATTCTCCCAGGAAGCCAAGCCTAGGCAGCAGCAATGCAAGCACGGCAAGCTCACAGGTATCCTCAGACACCAGTAGCTTTGTGCAAAACAACCCGACCCATGAAGCACTCCTGGGAGTCTGGCACGGCCCAGCCATCTCTCTGGCTCTGGCTGGCAAGGGAAAGGCCAAAGGGGCCAGGGGTCAGACCATGCTCATGGTCCACATCACAAAACCGACCAGCTCTGTGAAAGGGTAGCCATCATGCACTATTCAACTTGCAGGGAGCTCATTGGAACGTTTGCTAGACCCAAGCCAGTGCTGCTGGGTGACAGGGAGTCAGAGCCTGGCGGTGGCTGCGGTATTCTAAAGGCAGCTGCAATCCTGCCAAGCAAGGGCTGCAACACTGGTCAGGAAACAGTGTCTGGGGAACTGGGGCAAGGGGAGGACCAATCTGCTTGACCTAGCTGGTGCATGAGGGCAAGCTGAGGCTTGGGCAGAGTTTGCAGGATGCCTAGGAGTTCTCCAGGCCGACAGAGCAGAGAGGAACACAATGTGCAAAGCACACACAAGTGAAAGTTCATCTGCGGCCAGAAAATGAAGGGCACTGAATTTCAGATTGTAGATAGCAGAGAGCCATGAAGGAGTTTTAAGTAGAGTGGAAGAGGAGATAGATCAGGAGTGCCTTTTATTCAGGCTCACACTGGTAGCCAAGTGGAGGGGCGATGGAAAAGGGGAAGCTGGAGGTAGACACCTGAGGGAGAAGGATGCTGCCTGGGGATGTAGACAGGAGAGGTGGCTGGGGAAACATCCAGAAGGTGGAGTCCAAAGACATCAGTTCCCTGACTACATACTCCCTTAAGCCATACTCTGGGCAGGGCAATGGGGACATGGACACCCAATGTCATGGGGTACAGTCCCGGGGAGGAGTCAAAATGACTTCCCAATTTCAGCCAGGACCATGGGACAATGTCAGCCTACTCCTAATCCAAGGTGGCTTTATGAGAATTAAAACCAGGCTCCCCATCCTCCAAACACTTTACCACCATCTGCCAAAAAATCATCTAATACACGTATAATGTGAGGGGACTAAAATGTGAGTACCACCCCCAAGTTGTGCAGTGCGCAACATGCACTACCACACACAGCTGTCCTAGGAGACACAATGCCAGTGAACAAGAAATGGGAAGGTAGAGGCTTAGAGGCCTGGGGTTAAGGCAGGTAGGAAAAGCAGATACAATCTAATCCAACACACTAAGAAGTTAAAAACACTTAACAAAACAAAGAACAACCAAAGCAGTGTTTACTAACCCTCCCTGCCTTTTTGGCATGAGAAATTCAAATAAAAGGAGAGGCAGAATTATTTGCTATATGGAATCCAAAAGAGAAAAAAATAGTTGCACAGACCAGGTAAATAAAAGAAATGCAAAATGCAAGTCAGAAAGCCCTGGTTTTAAAAGGAAGAGACTCGTCAAAGGTACAGAGAATCAGTCCTGGCCACAGAGCTTCCAAAAAGATTATCTTAAAACAAAAAAGATCCTACCATCCTAGGTAACAAAGCAAGATCTCATCTTCACACAAAAAAATTTTTTTAATTAGCTGGGGTGATGGCTCATGCCGGTAGTCCCAGCTACTCAGGAGGCAGAGGTGGGAGGATCGCTTGAGTCCGGGAGTTCGAGACTGCAGTAAGCCATGATCACACCACCGTACTCAAGCCTGGGTGACAGACTGAGACCCAATTTCTGCAAAACAAAATGAAGTAATAAAAATAAAAAGGATTCTATACACTGAACAAGCAAACATAACTGAGTAAAATCTGAGAAAACTGGGGTTTCTGGCCAACTGAAGTATCTGGTACCTGAGGGCTTTCACTGGATCATTCGATAACTCATCAGGCTTTACTGGGCACCTTCTCTGCTCCAGGTCTTGTCTGACCCAGCTGGTACTAGGAGAAGGAGAAGGCTGAGGGCTGAGGGAGTTCAGAGGAGAATGCCTAAGAGGTCCCTGGCAGGAGGTAATGACAAAACCAAAGTTTGCCAGGTGAGGAGGGGTGGGGAGACGCATTCTGTCACTGTCCACACGATGAAGTGTAAATCCCTGTCAACCACGGCAAGGCCCTTTTTTTTAACAGAAGTGAGAATTTTGTGAGTTGAGGTGAGACCCACATTGCATCTTGGGGGTCTGGTGTAGGGAGCCTCACCTATCCTGGAGGCAAAAATGCTCCACTAGGCTCCAAAGGAGAGTCCCAGCTAGACGGGGCCTCAATGCACAGAGGGCAGAGAGACAAGGGCTTGTCAGGGTTAGGAAGCTGATGGGTGGCAGAGATGAGCAGTGGGTATCCTCTCCCTTAACAGGGCCCTTCCAGTGCCCGGTGCTGCCCCAGGAGTTTCACCCAACTCCAACCCTAGAAAGCCAGGGAGCAGTGGTAGGGGAAAAGTCACATCGTGATGGTTACTCAGGTCCCTGGCCGCTGGGCACAGCTCAGAAACAGAGGGAGAGGCACTTCTCATTCCCAGAATAAGAGTCTCATTCTGAAAAGGTCTGGGGCTTTTGTTTCCTGAAAAAGAGTTTCACAGGGGCATCTCTTGGGCTGAAGCCTGTTGCCTGCTGCTGGTAATCCTAACAAGTGTGTTTATTGGGCTCTGGAGATCACAAGCTGCCTTCCTCTGTCTCCTCTCCTGGTGGCCCTAGGAGGCGGGCACCCTCTGCACATTTTTCAGATGAGCAGGCAGGCCCAGGGAGCCATGGAGGGCCTCTCATCCCAGGTCACTCTTTCTGGCTCTGGTGTGGGCCAGACGGCACCTGAGTGCCAGGCAGGAGTCAGGGTGGGGTATTATGCGGGCTGAGGCCTCTGCCCACTCTGCCCAATGGCACGTGCAAATGGCAGGTGGGAACTCAACTGCGGGCCTGGCGCCATGCTGGGCATGTTGGCCCCTTGATCCCCACCCCCAGCTTGAGGAGGCTACATCTGAGCCCTGGCGGCTGGTGCTGAGTCCCCAGAACCAGCTTGCCCAGGTGTTGCAGGGTTGCAGAGGAGGGTGCCAGCAGCCAGGCTGCGGTTTTACGCTTGGCTAACTCTTGGCTTCTGAGCAATGAAGTGGAGAGAGAAGAGACACAATGAGAACATGCTGCCCACCCACTCAGCCCCGCCACCACAGGCAGCAGGCAGCCGGCAGCCTCTGGGGCCACCCCAGGACCTGTGGCCCTCAGAGCACAGCCCGGGGTCTACGTGGCACAGCACCAGCATGCAGAGCAGGCAGCGTCCGGCAGAGCCAAGGGCCCCTGGCAAGCACTAGCTCCTGCCACCTTCAAGGTGAAGGAGACCTGGGGGCCTGTGCAGGTTCAGGCCAGAGTGAGCTGGCCTGGATTATCCCTACCAACGTACCCTGCTGCTGCCTCATTCCCCCACCCCCACCCCGCCACCCTGGAAAGCAGGACTTCCCTCTTTGTGCCTCTGCAAGTCACAAGGATCCCAGTTCAATTATCAACGGCCAACCCAGCCGCTGACCCTAAGATTCTGGAGTTGCTTGACTCAGGCAGCTATGTTCTTGGAGAGAGGTCAACAAAATAGGGAAACTGAGGCTCAAAGAGGGCAAAGGACCTGCCTGTGTTCATATGGAAGGATTGGAGGCACAGGGATACAGAATGTTAGAGCAGAGAGCCAAGCAATCCAACACCTGCATCTTACTGATGGGGTAAGCTAAGGCTCGGGGATGGGAAAGAGCCTGTCTAAAGTGACTTTGAATTAATAAGAACCTCAGGATGGCCATCTTGGGTTGATCGCCTGTAGCCAAGATAGAGCTGCCCTCTTTGACCCCAACCTCAAGTTCAGGAAGTTGCAACACTTCCTTGTTTCCATAGTAACCAACTACTGCTCCAGGAATACACTGAAATGTTTTTGTTCCCTCCTCTGTGCTGGCCCTGGGCCAGGCTGTGAGGCCTCAGAGCAGAAAAAGGAGGTGTGAAGGAAGGCACAGACCCAGCCCCGTGCAGTTGATCCCTTGCAATAGAGTGTGGGAGGGAGAAGAGTAGAATTTTCAGCGGAGGAAAAATTCTTAGTGTCTGAGAGTGTCCACGGAGAGAGTTCAAAGATGGCAGCTTTTGGCCGGGCGCGGTGGCTCAAGCCTGTAATCCCAGCACTTTGGGAGGCCGAGACAGGTGGATCACGAGGTCAGGAGATCGAGACCATCCTGGCTAACCCAGTGAAACCCCGTCTCTACTAAAAAATACAAAAAACTAGCCGGGCACGGTGGTGAGCGCCTGTAGTCCCAGCTACTCAGGAGGCTGAGGCAGGAGAATGGCGTAAACCCGGGAGGCAGAGCTTGCAGTGAGCTGAGATCTGGCCACTACACTCCAGCCTGGGTGACAGAGCGAGACTCCACCTCAAAAAAAAAAAAAAAAAAAAACAAAGATGGCAGCTTTTGAGCTGGGCTCTTAAGGATGGGTAGGAGTTCACCTGACTGAAGAGTGGAGGTGGAGGAATTGGCATATGCAAAGGCCTCAGGATAGAGGATGACTAATGTGTTGGGAAACTATGGTGAATAGAGTGGAGGGTATGAACATGCAGGGGATGAATGCCAGGGAATCAGCCGGAGGGGAGGAGAGAGACCAAACGCAGAATGTCAGAATTCCAAGGGTAGACAAGGGTATCAGGAACACCCGCTATGCCTCTATTTTTCCAATTGTTAAATGGGCACCTTATGACAGAGTGGCTGAGGCACAGGAGGTGACAAGCACAAAAGGAGAAGGGTTCAGACTCCCAGGACACAGAGACTTGAGCCAGTTCTCTAGCCGCAACCCCTCAGCCTGTTTCACGGAGGTGGACAGGCATTCCCAATGGGCTCCTGGCCACAGCCTCAGTCAATCTTTAAAATACATTCAGGATCCGACCTTGTCTCACTACCTCCACTGAACACTCTGGTCCAAGCCACCAGCATCCTTTCCTGGGTTCCTGTAAATGCTGCCCAGATGGTATCCTTGTGGCCACCCTTGTCCCTTCAGTCTATTCTCAGCTCACCAGCCAGAGATCTTACAGGACACATCTGATAGCCTCAGTCCTTTACTTAAAATCCTTCAGTGGCTTCCAAATCACTGAGCATGAAGTCAGAAGCCCTTCCTGTGCTTGATAAGGCTCTCTGTCCCTTATCACCTGGTCCCTGATCACTCTGTTGCCTTCCTCCCCACTCTCTCCTTCCCTCACTCCATCTAGCCACACTGGCCTCCCTGCTTTTCCCAGAGCATGCCAAACATGCATCTGTCACAGGGCCTTTGCACATGCTGTTCCCACTGCCTGGAGAGCTCTTCTCCCAAATGTTCATGGAGTTCACTTCCCTGTCTCCCTGAGGTATCTGCTCAAATGCAGCCTCTTCAGAGAAGCCTTCCCTGACCACCCCATCTAAAGAAGCCCCATCACCCACTCATGTCCCTATATCACCTTATCCTGGTTTATTTTTCTTCAAAGCACTGACTATAACTCAGCATGACATCATGCATTAAGTTGTTGACCTGCTGACTGTCTCGCCTACTAGAATGTAAGCAGGGCCCCTGTCAGGTTCACCAGTGTATCCCCAGGGCCTGGAAGAGTGCGTGGCACATAGTAGGTGCTTGATAAACTTGACGAAGGATATGTGAATCCACCTTCCTTGGGGAGCTGGGTGAGGGGAGGCAAAAAAGGACCCCAGACTCTGCCCTCCCCAGGGCCAAAGTGCTGGGGGCTCAAGCCCAGCCAGGAAGCCTTGTTCTCAGGCTGGCACGAGGCCCCACCAGCAGGACCCTCCCAGTGCACAGGCTCCCCAGAACTGGAAGGGATGTAGGGACTGGCAGAGGCCCAGAGGAGCCCTGAGGGAAAAGCCGCAGTTGCTACTCTGCCCATTGTCCCCCATCGTCCTTCACTCCACACAAAGCCTGGGTAGGCCAAGGAGAGCCTCAAGCGCAAACGGTAAAGCAGGGGGAGGTCAGGCCAGTGAGGCTGGGAGGACATGGGATTCTGCCTGCAGCTCTGCAGCTGGATTCTTTCCCTCTCTGGCCTCAGTGCTCTAATCTGGGAAATGGGATGAGAAGGAGATTAACTAGACTGGCTGCCCAGGTCCCTCCTGCTCCAATAGTTTGGGCATCTTTGGGTCTTCAGGGGCCTGGAAGGGATCACACCAGGCTGGATCTCAGACCATAAATTCAAGCCATGGTCCAGGCCACCAAATGAGCCTGATGAGCCAAAAAGCGGGGCAAGGAGTCTCAGGTGGGCTCCTGAGGACCCTGTTGCCACCCAAGGCGGAATGCAAGGCAGCCCTGTATGAGCCAGGAAGTGAGAGAAAGTGTCCTGCTATAGGGCAGCGGCCCCCAGGCTAGAGGAGCTAGTCGTCTTACCAAGACCACAGGGACCGTGTGGCCTGCCCCCAGGCCCAGCGTTTCTGGTGGGCATAGCCGCTTTGCAAAATGTGGAAGGTGAGGCCGGGCGCGGTGGCTCAAGCCTGTAATCCCAGCACTTTGGGAGGCCGAGGCGGGCGGATCACGAGGTCAGGAGATCGAGACCATCCTGGCTAACACGGTGAAACCCCGTCTCTACTAAAAATACAAAAAACTAGCCAGGCGAGGTGGCGGGCGCCTGTAGTCCCAGCTACTCGGGAGGCTGAGGCAGGAGAATGGCGTAAACCCCGGAGGCGGAGCTTGCAGTGAGTTGAGATCTGGCCACTGCACTCCAGCCCCGGTGACACAGCAAGACTCCACCTCAAAAAAAAAAAAAAAAAAATGTGGAAGGTGAGTCCTGGGCCAGGCCAGAGCCACTGCCACATCCATGGAGTGCCTCTCCTGTGCCTCACTCCAGCAAAGGGTTTCTGTGGAGTAACAGGCGGGGCTGGGCACTGGATAGATGGTGGGGACACCTGGATTTTAGTTCCAGCTCTGCCAGGGACTTGTCGTGTGACCTTGTCCTCTCTGGGGTTCGACTCAGCATCTAAATGAGAAGGTTGGCCTGGATGGTCTCCAAGGTCTTTCTGTGCTGCCATTACCATCACTGCACATGGTAATGAAACATTACACTCCCCAATGCAGTGATACTGGACAGCATGCAAGGTGCTGGCCTTCCCCTCGGACTCACACGACAGCCCCCGGTGACACTGGCAGGAGGAGGCCAGAAGTTCTGCCTCTAAATCCAGCGCTCCTTGCACAGAGCCCAGGTCTCAGGGGCCTGCAGACACTTAGGCAAGATGACCCTAAGTGGCACGGGGCAGGGCCAGGCAGAGAGGAGCTCAGCGAGGAGCTGGGTGCTGGTCGATAGGGGAGGAAGCACTACTCACAGCACCTGGCTACCTCCAGCAATGGGGCTCCGGCTGCAGTGGCAGGCAAGTATGCTGCAAGAGGCTAGGAAAACAGACTGCCTTCTCAGCCTCCTGGAATGTCTGACCCTGCTTGAAAAGCAGAAGCGAGACCACTTTCTTCCCCTAGGGCCCCAATGAGCCACTGCTGTGGCCTCCCCAGCCTACCGCCATGTCTTACAACCTGGACTAGGCTATTTCCAGGTCAGACCTGAGGTCTTCAAGCTGCCCAGGCTCTTACCAGAGGTAGAGATAATAAGGCCCAGGGGATATAAGTAGGCCACCTCCCCAGGAAGCCCACTCTGCCTTCTCCAGCCTTAGACTCAGCCTAGAGAGAAGTCTCTGAGGATACAATCTCTGAGGTAGAGAATGGAAGAGACTTCCTGAGAACCAAATTCACCACATTCTGCAAGGTCCTGGAAGAGAACTAGGGGAGAGGTATCATTCTGGGTTCCATACGATATGGAACTTTCTAGACGGAGGGAGGCAATGGGGAGGCAGGGAGCAGCCTGTCCGGGGAAGCATGCAAGCCCACATAGGAAGGTGCTCTATGGGGCATAAGTCATCCATATGACAGGCATCAGATGAGGTGGCCGTCAAGGTCCCTAATGGTCTTGGGAATCAAAGGTGCCAGGAATACCAGAAATAGGAGTATCCAAAGCCTTTTGGTGGAGCAGAGCTGCACAGACCCCTCTGGGGAGCTGGCTAGAAGGGAGGCCATCCACAAGGCAGGAGGCCCTGAGACTTCTGGGGCCCATGAGGATTCCAACCCCCAATGCAGACCCACTCCTTCTGCCTAAAGGGGTCAGCCCTGCAGATGAAGCACAAGCAGAAATGCAGGTGTCAACCCAGGCCGGGTGGAAGGAATCAGAAGGCCATCCTTTTGCAGGAGATAAACTGACGACAAACTCACAGCTTCACAGCCCCTATCGCCAAATGCCAAACAAGAAATCACACCTGAGGCCTGGCGCAGTGACTCACGTCTATAATCCCAGCACTTTGGGAGGCCGAGGCAGGCGCATCACCTGAGGTCAGGAGTTCAAGACCAGCCTGGCCAACATGGCAAAACCCCGTCTTTACTAAAAATACAAAAATCAGCTGGGCGTGGTGGTGCGGGCGCCTGTAGTCCCAGCTACTCAGGAGGCTAAGGCAAGAGAATCGCTTGAACCCGGGAGGCAGAGGCTGCAGTGAGCCGAGATCGTGCCACTGAACTCCAGCCTGGGTGACAAAGCGAGACTCGGTCTCAAAAAAAAAAAAAAAAAAAAAAATCACACTCGAGCTTTCTGCTTTTCACCCAGGATCTGAGGCGCGGGGAGTTTGTGAAGCTCAGGTATGCCAGGCACGCAGGGCAGAGAGGTGGAGAGTCAGGGAGTTTGTGGAGCTCAAGTATACCGGGCACATAGGGCAGAGAGGTGGAGAGCCAAGGAATCCCCTTACTCACTCCCAACCACCACAAAGCCCACTTCTCAGGATCCCAGGAAGGCGGGGACATGAAGACTAAGAGAGCAGGGAGGCAGAGTGACTCTGCACAATTACACAGTGGCCCTGCTGGCGGCTCTTGGGAGGCCCCAGGCTGCCTCTCCTCACCAACAGCATAACAACCCCAGCTAAAGGCTCCTAACCAGCTTACACCAGCCAGGCGTTCTGAAGACACCGTATGCCCCTCAATATAAGTGCCAGTGGTCCCCACAATCCCGAACAGGAACCATGAACCTAGGCGGGACCCACACAATGCAGCCTGCAGAGCAGAAGCTGACCTCCTGACCCAGAGGAGGCAACTCCTAAACCAGTCCTGCCCAACCTTCCTAGAAGAGGGAGTGGGCGGGAACTTCCTTCACCCCAGTGCCAGCTCTTTCTGGGACACTGAATCCCAACACCCCTGGTAGGTCTCACAGAGGACAAGACGGGATGGCTTCACAGTGAAGTCAGCTGCTGCAGAAGGCCACGCCTGCCTGCCACTCACTCATCATCCCCTGGACGTCCCTCCACCCCCCAGCCCCAGTGCCAGGCCTTGTGGCCTTGGTCAAGTCCCTTCACATCCCTTCGCCACAGTTCCCTTGCCAGGAAAATGTCAAGCTGGATTAGAAGCAGGGGGTGTGAACACAAATGTATTCACATCTATAAGAGTCACGACTGAGTTGGAATGGAAGGAGGGGGAGAAAGGCAGCATGACAGTTCCACTCTATTCAAGGGCCAGGGACTGTAGACCCTTGGATTAAGGCCATAGTTCTGACACTGTTTCGGGTGTCCGCATTGACTTAAGGATCTGAAATAAGACTTCAGACCACCTCTCCAGGAAAGTGCACATTTGCAAAGGCTTGCCCACGGGTTCTGGGGGCTCACATCCCCTATGGGTGAAACAAACCCCTTCTAGTTCTGACAGCCAGCAATGCTCTGGGCCCTATCTCTAGGGACACGGCAGAGGCCCCACCCCTCTGCCCAGTTGGCCTTGCTTTCAGGACTGCCCAACCACATACAGATTTGTGGTCTGGTAACAAAAAAAGAAAAGACAAGGAGGCCAGCAAAAGTGATAGACATGTGTAGGCTGGAGGGTGGGTCAAAAAGAGGTGGAAAGGCCGAGAAAGCAGGCTGAGGGGAAGACTTCTCCTGTGCAGACACTGTCCCCTCCTCTCCTCCGTGAAAGGCTCCCCTGGAAAGGTGGCTCTTCAGCAGGTAACCCACCCGCTGGATGGAGCTGCAAGCCGGAGCTGAAGGGACTGTTTGCGCAGGCATTTCCCAAAATGGTCTATTGGTCTTTTCCGTAGTTGTTTTGTATTAAAAAAAAGGCTGGGGCTAGGCATGGTGCTCACGCCTGTAATCCCAGCACTATGGGAGGCAGATGCAGGTGGATTGCTTGAGCGCAGCAGTTCAAGATCAGCCTGGGCAACATGGTGAAACCTCATATGCAAAAAAAAAAAAACAAAAAACAAAAATTAGTGGGGCATGGGTGCGCACGCCTGTAGAATCAGCTACTCGGGAGGCTGAGGTGGGAAAATCACCTGAGTCCAGGAGGCAGAGGTTGCAGTGAGCTGAGATCGCACCACTGCACTCCAAAAAAAAAAAAAAAAAAAAAAAAGTGGGGGGTAGGTTGGTGTCTGTAGTCTGGGGAAAGGGTAGGTGAGGCAAACTATTTACTCCGAGCCATCTCTTCCAGGCAAATAGGTTTGACAATTTCTTGGGGAGGCGGGGGTGCTCTGCTGCCCTCCCTTCTGCCTTTGGGGACTGGTGGACCTGAGAAGCCACTTTGGGAAGAGATATATTGTTTCAGCTCATGGTCTTCAGATGAGGAAACTGAGGCTCGGAGGGGTGAGTGACTGGCCAGAAGTTCCAGTCAGTTACCATTCATAGTGATTCTGCATAATAGGGTACAATTGACAAGCCCAGTCCCTCTGTGGCCTCCTTTCCTTCATACGGGAAGAGTCCAAAAAGGAGGTATTGTTAATTATGAGCCTCAGTTTACACATGAAAAAAAATAAGCTTCTCAGACACAAGCCCAGATGCAACACCTCCCTCTGGAACACCTTTCCAAGGGGAACAGGCTGCCCTAGTAGGTTGAATTACAGTGTACTTGGGCTATGACTGGGGGCCTCTCAGAGATGACGGGCCAGCCCTTTGTGCTGCACAAGAATGTGGAAAATGGCAGGGAGTTGGAGATCAGGAAGCCTGAGTGCCAGCAGTCCGCTTTGGTTGGGCCCCAGGTACCACACGACCTGGGCAATCGACTTCACCGTCTCATCTGTAAATCAGAGGTAAGGCAATGGGAACGTTGGTGGTAACCATGACTGGGGCACCTTTTCCTGAGCACTTACTACGTGCCAGGAACTTTGCGCACTTCATCTTCCCAACCTATGGGGGAAATAGTATGTTAGTTATTACTAGACTACTAGTAAGCCTGTTTTACAGATGTGGAGACCAAAGTCAGAGAAGTTAAACATTACTTGCCCAAAGCTACCGAGCTCACAAAGAGCGGAGCTGAGGGCTGAACACAGGCAGCCTGGGAAAAGCATGAAACACATTAGTTGCCCAATAAATGCTGGCTATTATATTTATGGCAGACCTTTGGCAAGTTGTTTTAAGAATGTAAACAACAGCAGGAACACCAAAGCATTTTTCGATGGAACACCATTATTCGATGGAAAACCCCACCTCTCCCCACCTGACCACAGAACCCCTCACTCTCAGTGAGACACCCTGCTGTATGACCCACAGCCAATCCCACCACCTCTCTGGGCTTTGGGTTTCCCCACATGGAAAATAAGAAGGTTGGACAGAGACCCTGTAAGGACGCGTCCCACTTGCACACACCAGGAAAGGGTTTCAGGACTCTTCTCAGAGGTCTCTGTGCCCTGCCAATCCTCGGCTAGGTTGCTGAATGGTTAGAGCTATGCGCTGTGCTTCCCAGCTGCGGTCAAGGTCCACCAGGGAGTAGGGGTGGGAGTTTGGGTGGGAGCCCTGTGGACAGGGCAAGGTCCAGGCACCTGGCATCTCCTCCCTTGTCCTGAGCCCAGCTGGCTCTTCCTAGTGTGCTCTCACCTAGGCTGACAAAGGTGACTCTCAGCAGGTGAATCCTAGGGCGGAGTGAGAAGGCCACCTCCCTGCTTCCCCATACACAGAGGAAGTGCAGGCAGGACCAAGCCAGTGGGCCATTTGCTCTGCAAAGGACAAAGGTCAGCTCCTGAAGGGCTGGGTGGAGGGGAGGGGGGAGGTACGGAAAGCCACCATCCCTAGATGGTTTCTGCTTTACGTTTTTTTTTTTTTTTAAGACAGTCTTGCTCTGTCGCCCAGGCTGGAGTGCAGTGGTGCAATCTCGGCTCACTGCAACCTCCACCTCACCAGTTCAAGCGATTCTCGTGCCTCAGCCTCTCAAGTAGCTGGGACTACAAGCACGCACCACCATGCCCAGATAATTTTTGTATTTTTAGTAGAGATGGGGTTTCATTACTTTGGCCAGGCTGGTCTCAAACTCCTGACCTCATGATCCACCCGCCTCGGCCTCCCAAAGTACTGGATTACAGGCGTGAGCCACCGTGCCTGGCCCTGTTTCACTTCTCTCAAATTCACAATGCAACCACCCTGTAAAGACACATGGTGCTGGGCGGGGGCTCTTATGCCAGACCAGGAGTGTTCCATGCTCCCCTGGCTGCAGAGGATCTAGAAGTCTGAAAACTTCCCCTCCTTCGTCCTCACCCTGAACACTCAGAAGTAAACCCCACCCGCAAGGTTCAACTGGGCCTCTCATCAGAGCCGAAGAGCACTTATTAATGAGCTCAAGAGTGGCTAAGGGGGCTGTGCCAGGCCAACAGCATATACTCAATACATGTTTCATGAGCTAATGGGCTGGCGGAGACGGGGTTCCAGGCCCAGATCCGTCACCCATTTGCTGCTGACCTTGGATGAGACCAACTGTTTCTTTCCATGGTTCAGTTTCATGGGCTAGGAAAGGAAAGGCCAGACCAGGTAACCCAATCAGTTCCCACTAATTTTATGCTACGAGCTTAGGAATGCAAAATCCAGAGTCAGAGAAGTTAAGAGTGGAAGGGGCTTTCCAGATCTCTCCCTGAAGCTCCCGAGCTAAGAGGAGGGCAGCAACTAAGTGGGAAGCTCCGGGGCACACCATCCCCATCCTCCCTGCCAGCCATCCCCTGGGGACTGGGAAGTGAGAATGTGTTGCAGGGAGAGAGGACAGATCTCCATTTAAGCCAGACACCAAAACAGAACTTTCAAAGAAAGAGCTGGGGAAAGTACAGTGTATGTATTTTAACACACTGCCCCATCAGAACAGCTTGGCCATTTCCTGATCTGCATTGAATCGGAGGCTCCAAGAGGGCAAGTATCTGGGTAAGACTGGTTGGGGAGGAGGGAGAGAGTTCTCAAGTCTCAGGGCCCTGGGCCAGGCAGCCTGAGCCCTGGCAGAAGCCCTGGCCAGCAGGGCCAGTGTGTGCATGTGTGTGCAGGTGTGCATGCGTGTGCAGGTGTGCACACACACAGGGCTGGGGGAGTATAAGACAGGTAACTGCCAACTAGGGAGCAGGCTTGGGGACAAATGAAGTTCCCCAACCCCTATCTCTAGGGGCAGAAGTCTCTGGAGGGTTCACTAGCCCCTGGAAATTCCAGACTTTCCCTGAAGTGCCTAGGGACAAATATCCCAAAGTCAGACCACTAGTCTCTGATGCTCCACTGCTACCAGCCATCGAGGTCCTGAGCCAGCCTCTGTCCCTCTGTGGGCCTCAGTTTCCCTATCTGTACAGTGAAGGGTTTGAGCTGGGTAATCCCAAAGGGCTATGTCCACTCTGACAGTCCGCGATGCTAACATTCTATAGAAAAACACCACACCCACCATCACTCAGGCCCCCATCCTCAAGACCTAGGAAGGCAGTCCCCAGGCCCCCAGCTGGCTGTCTAGGGGTGGGGCTGGGCCTGGGGCAGAGCACAGTCCCCACACCGTCTGTCCTCAACAGCCTGCCACAGCCGAAACCTTCAAGTGGTTACAATTACAGCAGGGCTAACAGGATTAGGGGAGCATTGAAATCTAAGAAATCTAATTAGCTCAGACACCCCAGCCTCCCCCAGCACAATCCTCTAGCAACTCGGGCAGCTGGGCCTGACAGGCAGGGCCTGGGGCCCTCCCAAGCCACAGTCATTACCTGCACAGGTGTGCCAGGCTGGGCCAGGCTTCCTGGGGAGGTGCCAGCTCAGCCTGCCCGGCTGCTCCCTGGCCTGAACCCCACCAGCTACAGCCTTGTCCTAGGGTGGCGCTCAGCTGAGCTACAGAAAACCAGGCTGAAGGGTGGAGGCTACAAGGGGCAGAAGGAACCCAAGGTCTCACACGGAGTGGGTGTCCCACATAACCTGGGACTGACTCAGCCTGAAGAGGGACTACAGAAACCATAGGAACCCAAAGAAGAGCACTGGGCTTCATGGGGACCTGCGGGGCTGGAAATACCTCTGCCTCCTGCTCCAGAGCCAGACAAGGGCATGAAGCCCCATGTATAGACCTATGTGCCCAGGGCAGTCAAGGCAGGATTCGTGTCTCAAAGCAAGCTCTGGCTGTAAGACACTATGCCAAAAGAAAGGGACACAGCTGCTGGGGGCATGGACCATGTGCTACCATATGGGAGGGGGAAGACAGGTGAGGCCCATCTGTGACCCTTCCTGAGAAGCGCTCCTCCTTCACCTCATTCCCCCAGCACCCAGTTTTGGAGCCCATCCTGACTCTGCACCATGTCCCAGCCTGGCTACAGCACTCACTCAGTGGACTGGAAAGGAGGCAGCGCAGGGGTTGGTATCGGTAAGGCCTGAGGTTCAGCCCTAACTTTGCCACCAGTTGTTTGACCACTCTGAACCTTGATTTTCTGCTCTGTTAAATGGGGATAATTCCAAATAGTAACTAGCTTACACAGTTGTTATTGGGGTTAAACAAAGATGGAAAAGCTTCTAAATCCACCAAGTACCACACAAAGGAGAGGGGCTGTGGTTATTACTGTCATCACGCGCCCCGTGGCAGGCAGCCAGCTGGTAGTGGTTAATTATTTATTTGGACTGATCTTCCTGCTGGCAGTGGACTGTGGGCTCCTGAGAAACAGGAACTGTCTTCCACAGTTCTGGTCTCTCCCAGGACACAGTCTTTATCCACAGGGTAGACACTCACAGTCGACACCTGTGGCATCCATGCTGGGCCTCTGACCCAATCCCACCCCTCATCACGCACCCCCTTCCTTCTCATACCCTGCTCCAAGGAAAGTGCCCAGAGGCAAACCTAGCACACAAAGGCAGATGACAGGGAGCCCCCCAGGCAGACCCTTCCCCCGTCCCCACACCCCACAACAGGTCATTCCCAATAAGGGCTAGAAGCAGCCATTTGAACATGTCCCCCTACCTAGGGGCCTGCCTAGGCACTGGTCTTGAACCCACGATCATTCAGGAAAGAAGGAGGCTATGATCTGGAGGGCCCCCAGCATCTCAAGCCCAGAGAGGGGTCAGGAGGTGTGGATTTGCAGAAGGCATGCAGCAGAACATGTTAACACTCACAACTGCCCCACTGAAGGCAGAGGCTTCCAGGAGGTAATGAGTACCCTGTCCTGGGGGGGCATGCAAGCCAAGGCTGGACAATCAGCTGCCAGGGAAGTAGGTCTGGATAAGAGCAGCTTCAGGAAAATGCTTCCAGCACCTGCAATCTAACCCCTTTCGTGTTCTACCCATTCTGTACACAGAGCCTCCCAGGCCTTCAAGGGGCACATGCCTAGGGAACTCATGCCCACATCTGCCTCATTCTCCCAGCAACCACGTGAGATCAGAGGAGTTCTGCCCTCAGACCCATTTTACAGATCAGGAGACTGCGGTCCGGCACAGGAGAGTTAATGGCCCAACATAGATAGCAAGTAACAGCCTCCTGACACCTTGGTCCTCTCACCCATCTCCTCTGGTAATAGGGAGACCCTCTCGATCATGATGGGGTCTGGCCTCTCCCCAGAGCCTAGGCCTAGGACTGCTTTTCTCAGTCTCCTCCCCTCATCCTCTCTAAGGGTAGGGCCCAACCTCAGAATCCCCCGGAGCTTACAGCCAGGCGAGTTGCTGCCTCCCCATCCTGGGGGACTCTTAAGGACAAAGAGCACTCCCCCATAGGGCATGGGCAGAGGGCACTATGTCCTGCTAAGAGGTTAGAGCTGTCGCCAGGCAAGGCTGCAGCGGTGTCCTGGGTAATTGTGGCAGCCTGGCCTTTGTTGTCCACACAAAACCTAAGGAGCCTCATAAAGACCAGGCAGCAGCGACAGGGGCTGGGCCAGGGCCCTGGGAAGCAAAGTTATGAATGAAAATGTAGGGGACCCAGCCACGACCCCGCAGGCCCTGCTTCCTGGTCCCATGACCAAATGCCCACAGAAGCTTCTGGAAATTAACTGGTTGGTGCCCGAATTTCTTACAACAATGCCTCACCCTGAGGCCGGGGTCATGGACACTCGTTGGATCCTCAGGGTCAGTGGCTTTATAGGCAGGTACTCTCCTGAGGAAACTCTCAGGATGCAGCAGGCTTCAGAGTGCCTTCCTTCCTAAATCCCTTCACCCCTCCCCCCATCAGGAAGAAACAGGAAAAAAAAGTGAAGTTTGCAGGTCTTCTCAGTTGGGTCCTTGCCCCTGCAATTTTTTGGAATGAGTCAAGCATGGACACCTGTCCTACGTTGGAGACATATCTATGGGGGCCAGGGATGGAGACAGTGTTGTGTTATTGTAGCTAGGGAAGTGAGTGTGTGTGCGCGCGCCAGGGTGAAACTGTGGTTCTGTCGCCAAACCCCGCAGTCTCTGGACCTTTCTTCATTTTGCCCCTGGCTGTGAGAGGAACAAGAACCCTCCTTCCCACTTTCTTTAGGAGGGAAAAGGGACATTTTGTCCCCACAAAGAAGCCAGCAACCCTTTTCTGCATAGACAAGGCTATTTATTCATAAGTCTGGCAATTTCTTTTTCCCAACTCTTCTCAGTGAGCCCTACCCAAAATGCCAAATCCACCTCTTGAGTCCACTCCTACTGCCCCCTTCTCCTCCCCCCACCCACCCCCACCCCCAGTCACTGCCACCAACTCTCAGAAGTCTAAACTTTTGAGATTTACATGTGAAAATAGCGTTTCATAACCTCGTGATTTGGGACAAGGAGACGCTTCTGTCCTTGGGGGAAAACAAAACCCAACCGAAATCATAAAGCTCAGAAGAAAACACCATCTCCCTCCAAATGCATTCCCTGGGCCTCCAAGTCACACGTGCTCTGTAGCAGATAGGGCTTTCAATGTGTCTTTTGTTTGATGCTGGTGTTTCAACATCCTCGACTTGAAGAGGGAAAGGTCAGCCCAAGGCTCGGGGTATTCACAAACCCACCCGGCCCCTGCACCGGGGCCAGGAGCCAGCAAGTGAGGGGCCAGGAATTTCCCCCACTCTGGACCCCCTCACAAAGCAGCAGGGGCTGAGAAGGCTAAGAGCCTGCTCTCTCATCTCAACTTCCCCGATAGCTCAACAGCAGATTCACACTCCCTGGACCGTACAAGCGCCAGCGAAGGCAGGCTGGAATTCACCAGCGCCAAGCTGCCCGGCTGGCTCTCCAGTCCCAGCGCCTGCCTCTTTATCTGTACCTTCAAAAACAGTAATAAGCAAACCCAGGCACCTCTGGGAACAGCCTCTGGCCTCCTGCCCTGCCCTCTGTAACCAGCCTGTCCTCACACCCACCAGGGAGGAGGAGTCGGCACTGGTTAACCCTCTGGTCTACCAGGCCCGATTCCCAGGTTGCAGCAGGGAGACAAACTGTTGCTCAAGAAAATCCTTCAGAAAACCCTTGGCACCAGGAGGCAGCTCGGAGTGGCTCTGCACCCGGCGCGGAGCCAGGGGCTTCCACAGGCGGCCGCCCACTGTCCTTTTAAATCTTTGGGGCTGGGCCCTACTCTCCCATGCCCTGGGCTGTCCACCCAGAGGGCTCCAAATGTCCATGGCAGAGCACAGAGGAGGGAAAGGCTGGCCGAGCCATGCCCTCACCCCGCCAGCCCAGCCGCCAGCTTCTTGGAGGACCTCTGAGAGAACATTTGTTTGGGCTGCCAAGTTAAATCTTCCTCCCTCATGTCAGGGCATTGGAAAAGCAGTCAGGGGAGAGGAGAAGGGGGAGAGCGCGCGGGGGAAGGAGCAGCGGGAGGGAGGGAGGGAGGGAGGGAGGGAGGGAGGCAGGCGGGCAGGCTCAGAGCCCCAGTTAGTCGGGCACTGCCTGCCCAGGAAGCTGACGGCTCCCGGGCAGGCGCAGCCGGGGCTCCGGGCACCGAAGCAGGGACCCAGCCGCCAGGCCTCTCCGGTCAGGCAAGAGTGCCAAGCACCCTTGGCCCACCCGGGAGCGACCCTCACTCTGTGACCTGCTGAAGGGACGAGGTGGGAAGGGAAGGCAGAGAAAGAAAAAGTTTGCTGCAGGTAGAGGGATAGGGCAGGGCGGCAGTGCCGACGGGCTGTCCCCCGGGGAGGGATGGGGGGCCCTGGGACGGCTGCCCTGGCGCGCTCCCGTCCGCCCGCCCTCCCGCCCGAGTTGTTTACATTCCTGGAGTGTCTTTTAAACCAGGGGCTGAGGCCGGCTCCCGGCCTTCTCCGGCGGCTCCGGGGCAGTCTCCCGTGAAAATCTGCTGGCGCACAATGGCCGGGAAGGCGGCCGCCCCTCGCCCGTGCCCCCACCGCTCCAGGGCGGGGAGCCTGCCCTCAGTACCGCGCCCTCTCCCCGCCCGGCCGGCTTCCTGGACAGATGTCCCCGGCGAGGGGGCGACGCACGCCCGCTGCCCGCGCCCTAGACGCCGAGGCCGCGCTCCCCACTGTTTTTTCCCCAGCCCAGACGCCAGGAATGTGAAGCAAGCTTCCAGAGCCCGCCTCCCCCACGACCCCGGCTCCAGCCCCGGCCCCCCAACCTCCGCCCCGGCTGGCCTCCCACTCCCCCGGGGCCACCGCCGCCGGAGACGGAGAGGAAGAAAGAACACGGGGAAATTACTTTCGTATTTGCAACGCGCGCGCACACACACACACGCACATCTTCCCCCTGGGCTCCCCTCCTGGCCGGGGCAGCCCCGTCCAGGCACTGGTCTGAGCGCCCCTCTGGCTTGCGAAGCCCTAGGAGAAACCCCTACACACACCCCGCCGCGTTCCTCGTTTGTACCGCGCGCCGCCTTTCCCCGGGCAATTCCCACACAAACAACTTAACCGCGCCCCCACCTCCCATTTACAAAAGTGTATGTTTTCCCTGGAAATTCAGACGCACAACTTAACACCAACCACCCCTTGCCACCCTGAAATCCGGCGCTTTCCCCAGCGGTTCCTGTACACACACAGGCGCACAACTTCGCATCTCCCCAGAGGAGGCGAAGGAGACCAAGGCGGTCCTTCTCTCCCTCCTCCGATACCCGGTCCTGCCCGGCCCCCGGGTGCAGGGAGCGAGGGCTGGAGGCGCGCCGGCAGGAGGCGGGCACCGGGTCCGCGCGCGCACGACCACACTTACGCCCCGCACACCCTGACAAACCCAGCCCCCGCGCGCAGCCCAAGCCGGCTCCACGAAGCCGGGAGCTTGCCGGCCGCTGGGCCTCCGCCCCCGGCCACCAAGGGGAGCGGAGCGGAGCCCGCGCCGCCGGCCGGTCGCCCCGCCCCGGGGGACCCTTTAAGGGAAAAGCCCCAGCACCCAACACCCCACGCTTGCACCCCGAGAGTCCCCGGGGAGCGGGAGGTAGCCCCGGAGCCAGCGGGCGCCTGGCTTTGGCCCCAAACTTACCCGGCTCTGCGAGCGCCGCTGCCGCCGCTGCAGGACGCGCCGCCGCCACCGCCGGGTAGTGCAGGTTCGGGCCGGGAGGAGCGCAGCGAGGGCGCCGAGATCCGCTCGGCTCCGGCTCCTGCTCCGCGCCGGCTGGGGCTGGGGTCACCGCGGTGCGCCGGCGTTGCTCGCTCGCTCAGCCGCCCGATCGCTGCTCGCCCGCCTGCCGCCCGGCCGCCCGCTCTCCCCGGCGCCCGCCGCCGCCGCTCGCTTTTTTAATGTCCACAGACAGTGAAAAGGAACTCGGCGTTAGGGGGTGAGTAAGTGAATCAACTCGCCCGGAGCCGAGCAAGTTGAAGTGTCAGATTACATTGGCTATTCTATTTCCAAAGGGCCCCGCGCCGCCGGCCGCCCACAAAAGCCGGTGCGGAGTCAGGGCGGAGCGGAGCGCCGCGCCTCCGCCGGCGCTCGGCTCGACTCTGCTCCGCTCGGCTTGGCTCGCGCTTTGCGCTGGCTTTCCCCTTTCCTTTTCGCCTCTCCTCGTTCTCTCCTTCGCCTTTCCTTTCCCTTCTCTTCCTCTCTTTCTTCCCCGCTCCTCGGTCTCGGCGCTTTCCCAGCTTTTCTCCTCCAGGCTCCTCGTTCCCCGCTACGCCGCCAGTCCTCTCACCTCCTTCCTTACCCTACTCCCTCCGCTACTCCCTGACGCCCCCTGCAGCCCCCAGCCCCACTGCAGGCCTCAGCCCCAGTAAGTTTGGAGAGGGAGAGAAATGCTGAGCCGAGGTAGAGACCACCTTGGGGAGGAAGCCAAAATCACTCTGCTCACCCGAGAGCCCCTGCCCCACGCTGGCACGCCCCAGCCTGGAGTGCACTCGTGGCCCCGGGAGCTGTCAGGTACCCTAATTGGGGGTGAGCGAGTTGCTAACTGGATCTCCAAAGCCTTCCCCTGAAGGAGATTTTGTAATTGTTCCTACAGCCCGGGGACTGGTGGGTGGGGCGGGAAGAGGACCACCACCAGGACTTTGGGGGATACTAGAGGGCGGTCCCTCGACAGCTGTCGGGGAGCGGGGATGGTTGCGCACAGTTGAGCCGCGGCACCTAGCACAGTCCAGAGGCGCGTGGATTCCCCTAGGCCCGGCGCGGAGCGCCCGGGGCTCTGTGCGCGCGGGTTACGTGGGAGCTGCTAGGCTAGGTCCCGGCCCTCTGCCCCAGACTGGGCACCGCCAGAGGTAGCGGAGAGCTATGGTACTCACGAGGCGCAGTTGGGTGCACCCACTCACGGGAGTTCCCCTAGCCGACCCACCCCCGAGAGCATCCAAGTACGCGCCCACTTTGGCTCACGTCCACTGCCACTCTCACGGAAACTCCTACACGAACGGCACACACGTTCGCTCCCTCAGCATTGCAAACACGCTCCCCCTCAAACCACAAACGCGCCCCCACACAGTCGCTTACTTTCCCTTAGATGCCCGCTTACACGGCCACAGCAGGCACGCTCAGAGACACGCAGTTGCACACTTACACCCATCGCTGTACACAACACCACATACACTCAAAAAACAAAACACGAAACGTTCCCCTGGGCGCTAAATCCTCACGTTCACGTACACACACACACACGCCTTCCTCTCCCACTTCCTCTTCCATATCCCTTCCTCAAGGCCCCCCACCCCTGATTTTCGGTACCCTCAGTCCCAATCATAATTGGCGCCCGCGTTGCCCCCTTTGGACACACACACGCGCGCACGCACGCGTTCCCCTCCCCGGCAGGCGGGGGCGGCTTCGGCCGGGAGCCCGCGGAGCCCGCTTCGGATTCCAGGTGTGGCGGTAACTCCGCGCTCCACGTTTTGCAGGCTGCCGCCGTGTCGGAGGCGAGGCAAGGAAGGGAGCTGGAATAACAAAGGCAAGTTGGGGAGAGCGCAAGGGGGCGCAGCCCCGGCCGGGCTGCGGGGGGAGCCTTGCACTGCCGGGGCTTCGGAGGCTGCAGAGTCGCGGGCGCGGGGAGCCGGAGGTGGGGGAGGAAGGGTGGGGGGAGAGGGGCGGGGCGGAGGCGTGACGTCAGAGAACAATGACACCGCCGGGGGCGGGCACCCGGAGGCGGCCAGGGCGGGGGTCTCCCCCGGGGCCTGGGGCGGGCCAAAGATGTCCAGGCCCGGCCGGAGCCGCCTCCTGATTGACGAGGCCCGCAAGGGAGTGCGGACGTGCAGCACAGACTTGCGGATCTCCCGGGCCTCTTGGGCGGTGATCAGCGCGGACCTTGGGCCAACCGGGGAAGCAGGCCGGAGCACTGCCCCCCACCCCCATTTTAGAACATCCTTCTGAGGGCTTCGCTGACCTCGGCTTGAACTCCTTCAGAGCCGGAGAGATCACTCCTTCCGCCACCGAGGGAGAGAAGGCAAAATGAATTTGCCAGCTTTGAATTCATTCTCAAGGCTCCGCTAGTCTGACAGCCGGTGAACTCAGTCTGGAATTCCTGAGAGCTCAGAAAACTGCTGCTTAGGTCCACCCGGGCGTGGGGGACGGGGTGTGTGGGGGCGCAGGCGGGGGGCGGGGGTGGGCCGCTATTTTATTTTCCCCAGGGGAAATTCTGCCTCCCTCTGCCATTGGGTGCAAGAAAAAGCACTCCTCTGGGGCCTCAGTGTTCCTACCTGTCACATGGACATGGACTGTGATCACTGCTGCTCTCCCACCCGCGCCCTCCCTGTAGCTGGCAGCTGAGCATCCCTGGAGAGGGTGGGTGGTATGAAAGCACTTCCAGACCTCTAGGGACACCAGGGAGTCATGGTCCCAGCACATTCCTGTGGGAGGGAGCCCCTCCACCTTAGCCTGTGGGTGGCCTAAGTTCACAGGTAGGTACACCAGGGCCACCTGAGAAACCTCTGGAGGTAGGAATTCAGCTTGCAGAATGGTAGCTGGAGCCACAGCTGTCCCACTCCCAGCAATCCACAGCATTGCAGCAGTGGCAGCAGCCACCCCATACCCAGGTCCAAAATCCCAAAAGAGAGTTTCTGGGTATTTAAGGACTTGGGATTCGATAATCCAGCCCAGCCAACAATTAGACCAGTTCTTGTTGCCTTAATGACCAGCTAGGTCTGGACGCCCAGCCCTCTCAACCTTTCTGTCCAGATTCCTCATAAGTACCCAGGGCCTGCCCACCTCCAGGAATTGGGGGATGTAGGTGACCTCAGAGGTGACCACTCATGTTCAAAGTCTCCTGTCCAGAAGCTCCACCCCCCACCCCACATCCGAGCCCCCTACTCTCCCACCAGTATTTACATCTGAAACCCAGGAAGTGGCTGCAGAGGGCAGAGAAGCCAAGTAGGCTCAACTTAGTAGCATGGAATCAGGGATCATTTCAACCCTCCACTTCTGTGCAAGCAAGGCAGCAAGTCAGAAAGCCCACCAGGGCCCTGGCTCTGCCCTAGGCTCCAGTCCTTGGGTCTCTGAGGCCCTTGCTCTCTTTGTTCATCTTCCAGGGAGGTGATGGGGCAGATTGGATACCTCTGGGGTCTTGGAAGAAGCTATGACTTATTTACTGCCTACTTGTGTTGAGTACTGTGGTGGGGCCTCCTAGGTATTGAGAATTCGGTTCGCTGATTGAATTCTCACGTTGTTTTAAGTTAGGTGCTGCTACCATCCCCCTTTCAGAGGAAACTCGATTGTGAATGACTTGCCCAAGATTGGTCAGGATGGGAACTCAGGCCCCCATTAACAGAGTTCCCTGTTGTCCCCTCAGCTCTGGCTCTGTGTCTTCATCCATAGACTCTGTGTGGCCGTAAGCAAGCTGCTTTCCCCACTCTGAGCCCCTGTAAGGTCCATGGTGCTATCAGGACTCACTGGGAACTGTGTGTCCAACAACCTCACCCCAAAAGCCTCAGCCTCACTGGGCCTGGAGATCTGCTGGTGAGTCAGAGAGGACAGTGCCACCACTTCCCAGTGGCCCAGAGCTGGAAGATGCATCCTGCTCAGCCCCTGACTGCCCAGAGGTCACCTGGCTCCACTAGGAGGGCGCGGGCAGTGTGGGGCAGCTGGGTTGTGCCAACCTTCAGAGCACACTCAACTGCTGTTAATTTCCCTGTCCTATGGGAGCCACCAGCAGATTGGGGAGAGGATCATTGCTGGGGCCTGGGCCCAGGTTTCAGGAGGCAGAAAATCTGGAGGCCAGCAGGATGGTGGTGGGGGAGGCTTGAGGTCCCTGAGGGAAGCAAAGGACTTGTTTAGGGTGTGGCAAGTGTGGCCTCCTAGGCTGGGCTGAGGTGGGGGCGGGTACAGAGCGGGGATTCCTACCTCTCCAGGAGCTGCCTTCTCTGTCCCCACTCTCCACCTCTCACTTCTGGAACTTAAGGGAGCCAGGGAACATCTAAAATTGAGACTGGAGAGGTGAGAAGAAAATCTCATTTGTTGAATATTTACTGTGTGCCAAGCACTTTGGAAACATTTGTTGTATCCTTTCCACAAGCCAGGTGTCATTCCCTGCTAAGGGAAGAGGCTCAGAGAGGCTAAGTAACCTGCTCAAGATCTCACAGCTGGCTGAGCATGGTGGCTCATGCCTGTAATCCCAGCACTTTAGGAGGCCAAGGTGGGTCAGATCACTTGAGCTCAGGAGTTCGAGACCATCCTGGGCAACACAGCAAGACCTTGTCTCTACAAAAAATACAAAAATTAGCCAGGCATGGTGGCACATGCCTGTAGTCCCAGCTATTTGGGAGGCTGAGATCGGAGGATCACTTGATCCTGGGAGGCTGAGGCTGCAGTGAGTCATGATTGTGCCACTGCACTCCAGACTGGGCAACAGAGCATGACCCTGTCTCATAAAAACTAAACAAAACAATAAAAATCTCAGAGCTGCTGAGTGGGTGGAGCTGAGATTGGGCTCCAGGTTGGGCTGGGCCTTGAGGTTAAGAATAGGGACTTGCCCTCGTCTCAGTTCCAGGTTATAGTGCAGATAAGGTAACCTACCAAGTACTTTGGGGTGGAGTAAAGACTCACCCACTTGCCAGGGAATGACCAGGGCTCCTCCCATGGCAGTGAGGTAATGGGGATTACATTTAGAGTTCACCCCTTGGTGGATATAGGAAGCATTTGGGCCCTCCCAGCTCTGAGCTCTGTGCCTCTAAGAGGTGGGTGGTTGGATCAAGCAGGGAAGATCTACATCCTTCAGCGAATTAGGCTCCCCTGCTGTGTCTCCCCCTCATTTCCAATCAGATGGCCCCTCCATTCTCTGAGCCCACACCTTCCCATCCTCCAAGGCTTGGCTCTCCAACGCCCTTCCCTCAAGCCAGCCGTCTTCTCACTTTCCATCATGGAGTTCTGCCCTATGGTTCAAGACTCAGCTCAACCACCACCCCCTTCTTCAGATGGAAGTCACAAGAGAATAGGCTGGGAGCCTGCCTCAGGAGCTAGAACACCTATGTGCCCAGCCTGCCATTGCCTGACTTGCTGTGTGGCCTGAGCACATCACAAACTCTCCCTGTGCCTGTTCCCTATCTGCCAAGTGAGAGAGTGTGGGATATCCAGCGGCACTCTTGCCTCTGATTGTCCTACGATTCTGTAGGTCTGTGCCTTTAACCCTTGGACTGAGCTACAGCTCACTGTAGAGTTTGAGGGAGGCCCTGATTTAGGGAGGGCTTTCAGAGGGGGCCATTTAGTGGAGTAGGGACAAGAAAATACCTGGAGGGAGCTGCTCAGAACTGTGACTGTCTAGGACTATGAATAGGTAATGACCCTAACGCCTCCCTTCATGGGGCACTTCTCATCCTCTGAGCCTCACAACAGCCCTTTTGTGGGTGACTAAGCTGAGCCCCAAAAGGAGGTGATGGCTTTCCCAAGACTGCACCACGGGGAAGCACCAGAGCTGGAACAAGAGCCAGGTCTCAGCCAGGCATGGTGGCACGTGTCTGTAGTCCCAGCAGCTCTGGGGGGGGGGACAAGAGGGGATGCAGAGAAGAGCCAGGTCTCCTCATCCAGTGTCCCCTCACCTGTGTCAGCACCCCTCCAGAGGAGCAAGTACATGCAGCACTTATGAGGGAGTCTGGGGCAGGTGACCTGAGGAGGACCATGCCTCCCACCTCCTTCCTGACAGCTCTTGCACCCCGAGAGGGGTGGGGGAAGGTCTCAGATCGTCAGCATCTCCCCTCCTCCTGACTATGCAGTCCTCCGGCCTCAAGGCTCATGCTTCCTTGCCCTCACCTTGTCCTGTGGCCATGCAGGGTGACTTCCAGAATTGCCAGCATTACGTACATATTCTTACCTCTGTGCCATTGCTCATGCTCTTCCTACCTCCTGGACACACCCCCCCAGTCACCAAGGCCACATCTACAAGCACCCATTTGGAAGCCTACCCTGATACCTCCACCAGATGTGCCATCTTCCTTGTCTCAACCCCCGTATGCTGCTGTTCCAGCCTCCAGCATCAGCATCACCATAGCAATTACTTGTGAAGTTCCTGCTATGTTCCAGGCATTGAGTAGCTCATACACATGAACTCCTCCCATCCTCTGAGCTAAGTATTAGTATTCTCATTTTACAGATGAGGAAACTGAGTTTCATTTCCTAGTGTGACACCTCACAGGCTAGGGAGGTTATGTGTTATGTGACCGTCTTCTGTCAAGGCTGCAGGTCATAGGATGGCTCACTGCTACATCCCATCACCCAGTGCAGGGCCTTGGGGGCTGACAGGCCATCAAGAGCAGGGGAGGTCCACAGGATGACCAGAACCAGCCCTCCGGGGCTCACAGGCTCTCAGGAAGGACTGCCCACACCAAATGCCATCCCTTGTTTTTTTTTTTTTTGAGACGGAGTCTCGCTCTGTCACCCAGGCTGGAGTGCAGTGGCGTGATCTCAGCTCACTGCAAGCTCTGCCTCCTGGGTTCACACCATTCTCCTGTCTCAGCCTCCCGAGTAGCTGGGACTACAGGCGCCTGCCACCAAGCCCGGCTAATTTTTTTTGTATTTTTAGTAGAGATGGGGTTTCACCGTGTTAGCCAGGATGGTCTCGATCTCCTGACCTCATGATCTGACCACCTCGGCCTCCCAAAGTGCTGGGATTACAGGCATGAACCACTGCACCTGGCCACCAAATGCCATTCTAAGAGTTCAGGGGAAGAAGAGGAGTTGGCATTGAGTGGGACCTGGAAGGCAAGCTCTGGTGGGGCTGTAGGGAAGCCATAGTGGGACCTGCCTAAGGTCACACAGCAAGCAAGTATGAGACAGCAGCAGGGCTGGGACCTGGATCTCCCAGTGTGACATGCCTTCTTGCACCTTGCAGCCAACTGTGGGGCCCCTGCGACTGTGCTATTTTCAAGGACACACGGTCCCAGACGCCTCCACGATGCTGAGCTGTTCAATGAGTGGCTCTGGTCCTTCTCCCCCCTCTATTAAAATGGAAAAAAAAAGAAAGAAAGAAAGAAAGAAATCCAGGCATTGTTCCTGACTGCAGCTGGTGCCAACCAGAATCCCGCTGAACAGAATGGAGCCGAGAGCCCGGCCGCCCAGGGGCCTGGCTGCTGACACAGGGCCTTTCTATTTTGCTTTCCACTGGGGGCCCGGGCTGACGGTGCAGCCCCTCCATGGACACCCTCTCCACCTGCCTCCCTGGCCCTGGCTCTGAGCCTCCTGCTGCCTTCACCCTCTTTGAAAAAATCAGATGGCACTTGGGGGAGGGTTGGAGGAGCACCCCCACCCCCTGCTTTCCTTCTTCATCCACTCACAGCCTGGGATGCACTGGGCCTCCCCCTCCACCAGCCTGTCCCCCCACCCTACCAGGAGGGGACTTGGGATGCTTATCTGGGAGAGCGACACAAATCCCTCTTCCAAAATCATTTGAAACACTGGTCTGATTCTAGGACATATGAGGATTTTCCACCCCACCCCCACCTGACTTGGCAGGTGCCAGTCCTCAGCTCACACATTAAGGCCTCTTGCAATAGTGAAGGCCTCAGGGGGAAAGGGGAACATGATGAACAGCTCTACAGAGACAAAAACAGTTTTTTAAGTCGCTGGTTTGCCTTTTCCCTTTGGTCTTAGGAGGAAGAAGGACTTCTCCAACTCTCCCTTGCCATCTTCATTTCATTCCCTTCTCCCTGCTCCTTTCATGAGCTGTCTGGTACTCTGGCCCCCTCTTCCCATGCTGTGGGCCAGTTTGACCCAGATTACCCCAAGCAGCAGTTCTAAGAGAGCAGCAGCCTTGCCACTGTCCAGTGTCCAACAGGGACCCTTGGATTGTCGCTGCCACCAGAGCCAGCTCTCCTGGCACCCCCTTCCTCCTGTGGACACAGCTCTTTAGTTTGTAAAAAGCATTTGACGTCTCACGTGAGTGCCACAGCAGCCTCAAGAGGCAGGCAGGGATTGCTAACCCACTTTGTAGAAGAATAAACTAAGGGTTCAGGAGGCATAGTGGTTTGGCCAAGGTCAAAGGATGTGACAGCGTTGGGGTTTGAACCCTGGTCTCTTGATTCCATGTCACTAAGCTGGAGTGGGGACTCAGGCAGTGATGGCCTCAGAGGATGACATTCCCAGCCCCCACCACCCTCCACCCAACCAAATGCTGCCAGGAGACAGGATCTCAGACACATCGATTCCTTTAAGGAATATTTGTTAAATACTTGCTATATGCCTGATCTCCAACAGTGAATAAAACAGATTTGGTCCACACTGCCGTAGAGCTTATATTCTGAGACAGTCACCAGACTTCGTGCAGAAAGATGCCCCCCTTCCTAGTTGCCTGGCCCATATATTCTAGAAGGAACCATGAGATGGGCAGCCAGAGACATAAGTTCTAGTCCTAGCATTGCCTCTAACTCTCTGTGTCACCTTGGACTGAGTTTTCCACCTGGAAAATCTAAGCATGTGGCCCCCCACACATTTTCTCAGGTCTCTGCCCTACTCCCAGTCTCTGGGTCTAGCGGTTCATGATTTCCTGGCATGAATAATTACCCTGATTTAGTTTTTTTTCTTAACCTCAACTTTTCTTAGGCTCTCAGAGCCAGAACAGGGCTTCTGAGATCGTTTGCTCTGAGCCGTTCACTAAGAAAGAACCCCTCAGCCTCATTCCTGCCAGGAGGAGACGTCTTTGCTTGCACTCTTCCAGGGACGGGCTACTTGCTCCTTCACATAGCAGACCTCTGCCAGTGGTGTACTGGTAAATGTTTAACAGCTGACTCCCCAAAGTGGGGAGAACCTGGTTTGTAGTATTTGCTGATGTCCACGGTGTAAATACCCCCACCATGGCCAGTTTCAAGCTGCCGACCAGAGCCAGCTGGCACAGCTGGTTGGTTCCATCAACCAGCTCGCATAGTTCCTGAAAATTTAACAATCGGCCCTTGTGAGCCATACGAGCAGGCTCCAACACACCATTGCCCCTGCCCCGCAGAGAAGTCTTGCCCAGCTTTACTCACTGGGAAGCTCTTTCTGGTATTGAGCAAAACATCTGATTGTCAGGAACTCTGGCCTGAAAGTCCGGAGCTGCTTCTCTGGGGTGTCACAGGACAATGGGGGCCCCACGAAGCCCTTCTCTAATTGGTGGCAGCTCTTGACCCTGTCTTCCTGTGAGAGGAGCAAATTCCTGGGCCAAGTGGGGTCAGAGCATAGCCACCCTCCTATTCTGCCTTTCTCTCTCCCTCTTCACCTCCCTTTCCTCCTCCCTTTCTCTCACAAATATTTCCTGGGCCCCTATGACAATGTCAGACACCGTGCTAGGTACTGTGGATTCAGCGACCCGTGTCTTAGCTTGACAGAGATGCTGCCCACTCTGCGAAGCCTATCCTGGGCCCCACCCTGGCCCCTCCCGCAGCGGGCAGTCTCCTCCCCTCCCAGAGCCTTTATCGCCCCTGTTTGGCACTTATCACTTTCTACCTGGGATTGCAGCTATTTGTGTACTCGGCTTATCTCCCTGCCAGACTGAGAGGCAACGCGGGCCTGTTGAAAGAGCGTGGACTTTGGAGCCGCATGACCTGGCCCTCAATCCCAACCCTGCGACTCAGAGCTGTGAGTCCTCGTGGAGTTCACACCACCTTTGGGAGCCTCAGTTTCCTTATCTGTAAAGTGGGGATGTGATAACTACTTCCAATGTGGTTTTGAAGAATAAGTAGGATTAGAAATGTCAACCCCATTTCCTGTTCCTGTCTGGACTCCCATTCTCTTGGGGACAGAAATTGTGTGCAATACTTCTCTGTAGCCTCCTGGTAATAATAACAGAACAATTAATAACAATGACAAACACTTATACAGCAATACCATACATAAGGTATTGTTTTAAGAGCTTACATATGTTAACTCATTCATTCTCACAACCTTGTGGCATTGGAACTATTATTCCCATTAATAGATGAGCAATCTGAGGCACAGAGGGGTTAAATAACAAGCCCAAGGTCACACAGCTAGTGAGTGGGAGAGCTGAGATTTGAATCCAAGAAAATCCACCCCAAAGCCTTAGCTATTGAATAGTATGAGGGCTTGTGGTGGCTTCTGGAGGGGTGTGAGTATATGTGCCCATGGTTCACTGCAGCCTTTGGGCATCCTTGCCCTGATCTGCAGGGTAGGGGTGGAGTGACACAAGGAAGACCCTGGTCTGCACATTAGGACATCCTAACAGATAAGTGGTTAGTGCTGAAGAGAAGAGTGTCACCAGGTACCTGGAGGCCAGGAGACTAGGAGGCGACCAATTGATAAGGCAATCAGAGGAGGCTTCACAGAAGAGGTGGCACTTGCCACCAAATGAGGATGGACAAGTCAGGGCGAACAGGAGGACCAAAGTTGTAGACATGGGAGAGGTATATTAGGGGTCCACAGGGGTTCATCTAGGTGTCAGACTAGACATTTTCACTGGTTCTGGTGAGTGGGATGGAGTAGAGACTGTGAATTTGGAGAGGGGCATGTTGGTTGCCCAGTCTGTGATTCAGTAGGGAAGAGAGGACATTTTCAGGGGCTTTGAGAGCCAGTGCAGGCCCAGGAGAGCTGAGAGTCAACTGTGCTGCCCGCAGGGCCAGATTGGCATTTTGCTTCTCTGCAAGCTACTCTGAGATTCCAAAGTCCTGGGTTCCTGAATCCAGCTGTGCCAGTCCCATCCCTCCATTTCTTCAAGCCTCAATTTCTCCAATTCGCAATGGGCATAAAGAATGCACCTTGCATGCCGATTAAAGGCTGTGTGGGGATGGGCCTGACGCTCCTGGGGCAGGAGGTGGGGGAAAGGTACTGCAGGGAGGGCGAGTGGGAAGCTGGGAGGGGAGTGGGGTGGTGCGAGGAGCCCTGTGTGCTTGGCCAGTGAATCCCGGTCTGCTAAGCTGGCCCTGACTGGGATTCTCCCGGCACCACATACTCCATTTTCCCAAGATTGCCTGACTCTGCTACCTCAAAGCAGTCTTCCTTCTGGGCTTCTGCAAGGGCAGTTCTGGATTAGACCCTGTTCCTCCAGCCAACCCAGTCTATCCCAGCCGTGTCCCTTGGAGAGCACTCTTCATGTTGCAAGGGCTGTTTTAAATGTTCTTCCCTCATACTAATTCAGTCCTCACAGCCACACTGTGAGTTCCCTCATTTCAAATAAGGAAACCGAGGCACAGAGAGGGTAAGCCAGGTGTTCCACAGGGTTCCACGGCAGGGAAGGCGAAGTCTAAGGGATGGGGATAGCCCATGGAGCCAAGAAGGAGGGCCCGAGGGATGGGCCCCTGAACCGCCCTCTCGCTCTTTCTGTATGGGAAATATGACCATTGTGAGTCATCCATCTCACACTTTTCTTTTCTGCTCATCTCAGGGTTCTCAGGTAGCTGCGGAACCACAATTGATATCCCTCTGCCCATGCAGGCACCTACGTGTCCACACACTCAACACCATGGCCGCCCAGCGTCTCATAGTCACAAGACTCACACTTTTGCACACACAATCATTAATTCAGAGCCACAAACGTGTGTGCAGGCACCACACCCACCCTGCTGCCGATGCACACACAGGGCACATGTGGGCTTCGGGCCTCAGACTGACAGCCAAGCACCTACAAGTCCCATTCCCGGAATGACAGATACACACCCACACGTTCACACGGGCTCCAGTGTGCCTGACACGACATGGTGGGGTCTGTGGACTCACACTGCACCCCGTGGACCCATGTCCAGACTCCAGCCTCTGCAGATGTCCCTCCTGCCCAGGTGCCTTCATTCCTGTCTCTTCAAGACTATGGCTCTGGAATGTGCACACAGTGGATCCCCTTCTCACGTCAGGTCCCTGCCCTGCCGTCTTCTGTAAGAACTGGGCCTTAGGTGTGTGGTAGGGAATTGGGGTAAAAGGTGACCCTTCCTCCAACCCTGGCAGGCTCCCTGGGCTGCAGAAGGGACAGCAGGGAGGGGAGAGTGAATTAATCCTGGCCTCCCTTCTTGGGTTCACTGTAATGCTAATTTTCTCCGCCTTTGATCCATCTCTCCAGCCCCGGCCCCTAATTCTGAGAAGCAGCCTGAGATTAGGGGCTGCCCTGGTGAGGCCTGGGGCATATCCCTCCATGTGGGAGACTAGGGTTTTGCCCTTGGGAGGGGCGTGGGGGATTATAGCCCTGGTTACTGACCTGCTGGGGGCAACACACTGTACTTCACCAGACTCGTCCTCGCTCTCCCTGACTGACCCTCTCCTCTCTAAAGGGGGCTCTGTGTTCCCATTTTGCACAAGAGCAGAGTGAGGCCCAGGGTTGAAAGGTCTCCGGAGGCTTCTGGCCACTGAGAGGTGGAGCCAGGCTGGGAGCACACATCTTCCAACCTCCAACCCACCCTGTTTCCACTGAGGGTCTTTGTTCTGGTGATTTTTTTTGAAACCAACGTCTATCGAGTATTCATGACATGCCAGGGACTGCGCCTTAACATACATTGCCTCATGCAGTCCTCAGCAATGCTCTTATGAGTCCCACTTTATAGATGGGGAAAGTGTCCTGTGTAACTACCTGGTGAGGGGTGAAGTCTGACCAAATCCAGGACACAGGTGGCCAAAGTCCCCTCCCTGTAGGGAGTGACACTAAGACCCAGGCAGGGGAAGGACATGCCCAATCCCATACAGAAAGGGAATTGGCTGGACATGCATCTCCTACCTTCCTCTATGCTCCATCTTGTTCCAGAAATGACTGGACTCTTCTATGGACCCAGTGGTGCTGGGACAAGAGTCCAGGCCCTGACACTGCCCCAGAGCAGGGGTGCAGCACCTATGAGGATACCGAGCTCAGGTCATCGCCCTGCAGCGTCTCAGCCAACTGGGCCTCCAACAACCCATACACTTGGACATAAACACAATTAAAGTTTTTTATTACATTATATTTTATACATATAAAAGACTATTTGTAAGCCATGAAACACATTACAATGAATGCTTATGACTACTCTGCTGAAGAACTAGAGTATTAGAGACACTTATGAAGCTCCAAGCTTCCTAGTCCCCTACTTCCCAGAAGGAGCCACTATCCTAATTGTCATTACTCCCTGCCGTTTTTGTTTGTCTGTCTGTTTGTTTGTTTGTTTTTTAAGGAGTCTCATTCTGTTGCCCAGACTGGAATGCAGTGGCGCGATCTCGGTTCACTGCAACCTCTGCCTCCTGAGTTCAAGCGATTCTCCTGCCTTAGCCTCCTGTGTAGCTGGGATTACAGGCGTGTACCACCACGCCAGGCTAATTTGTTGTATTTTTAGTAGCAATGAGGGTTCACCATGTTGGCCAGGCTGGTCTCAAACTCCTGACCTCAGGTGATCCACCCACCTCGGCTTCCCAAAGTGCTGGGATTATAGGCATGAGCCACCGCGCCCAGCCTCTCTCTGCCTCTTTTTAACAGAAAGTTTTAGCACCTGTGTGGGGACCCCTTCACTCACTTGCAATTTTTTTTTAAGAGATGGGTGGTCTCAACAGATAGGTAACTCTGTTACCTACGCCAGAGTGCAGTGACGTGATCCTGGCTCATTATGGCCTTGATCTCCTGGCTGAAGTGATCCTCCCACCTCAGCCTCCCAAATAGCTGGGACTGCAGGTGCGTGCCACCATGCCCAGCTATTTTTTTTTTTTTTTTTTTTTTTAATTTTTGTGCAGAGACAGGGTCTTGCTATGTTGCCTGGGCTGGCCTCGAACTCCAGGCCTCAAATAGTGCTCCCGTCTCAGCCTCCCAAAGTGCTGGCATTACAGGTGTGAGCCACCACATCCAGCTGCTAACTGCACTTTTGAGATGTTGCATTCTATTCTGCATTCCCAAGTATTCATTCCCAGGGGAAGTGGATTATTTTAAGGGATAGAGAGGCCAGGCGCGGTGGCTCACGCCTGTAATCCCAGCACTTTGGGAGGCCGAGGCGGGCGGATCACGAGGTCAGGAGATCGAGACCATCCTGGCTAACACGGTGAAACCCCGTCTCTACTAAAAATACAAAAAACTAGCCGGGCGAGGCGGCGGGCGCCTGTAGTCCCAGCTACTCGGGAGGCTGAGGCAGGAGAATGGCGTGAACCCGGGAGGCGGAGCTTGCAGTGAGCCGAGATCGCGCCACTGCACTCCAGCCTGGGCGACTAAGCGAGACTCTGTCTCAAACAAAAAAAAAAAAAAAAAAAAAAAGGGATAGAGAGAGAACTTGGAGGAGCCACTTGCACCCCATGTGCCTCTTCCGTTCAGTGCTGTGGGTGCTCTGTTTGGCCCCTCATTCCAGTGAGTGCTCTGAAATGGGACACTTCTTCCTGGTGCAGCCAGTAGAAGGAGGGTGGGGGCCTTCCAGCAGCTGGGCATTCTCTGAACATGGCATGCTGCCACGCATTTGCATAAGCCATTCCTGCACCTGGAATTCCCTTGCCCTACACTGTTGTGGGAACCCAGCCCCTTCTTCCAGGTCTAATTCCAAGGTTTCATTCTGGAGATGCCTTCCTGTGACCCCTCGCCCTTCTCCCCCAGCAGAGCTGGATCTGTCCTCTTCTCCCCTGACAGAGTTTTGGGCATCCTTCTATCGACCCTTATCCCAGGGAAGGAAGAACAGCCTTGATCCCGGTTCCCAGGCACAGCTGGGTGTCAGACCTGGAGGAGAAGCTCCCAGAGTGACCAAGATAGAATCTGCATGCAGGTGACAGCAGATGGGCATCCCTGTGAAACCCCATGGGCCTGGATCTCCAGGGTCCTAGCCAGTTTACTCCAAGGCCTGTGTGGACTGAGGATTTGGAGGCAAGTCTGTGGGGAGACTGCCTGAGGCTTGGGGGTGCTGTTTACCTGTCTGCTGTTCAGGCACATGATCAGGCCAGTGGGTGTGCCCGAAGGTGGGCGTGGTTGCAGGAGTGCACATGTTCATACACGTGCTTACACACACGTGTGCATACACGGGGTGCCAAGGCCATAGGTCTTTCAAAGCATGCAGGGCCACTGACTTTTCCTGTTTTTAATCCCCCTCCTGGACAGACCTGTGTTCTCTCTGAACATCACACAGTGCACATTTATGGAGTGCCTGCTGTGTGCAAGACCTGAGGGGTCGGGGCAGAGCAGTGCGCAGGGCAGCTGGCCTCTGAGGGGACAGGAATGACTGAGCACTCACACAGTGTTTTCCTGTCCTGGTCCCCCTGCACAGGAGCCCCCAAGGTCAGGCACCCCTGCCTCTACTTCCCAGAGGAGGACTTTGAGGTCCCAAGGCCTGAGAGAGGCACCTGTTGAGTCAACAGTGGGGACAGGACAATGAGACCAGCAGTCCGGTGCTCAGTTCTCCATCCTAAGTGCCAGAAACCGCTACTTCAAGAGAAAACTGGCATTGACAGGGACCACCCAGAATCCTCTCCTGTACCCTCCTTTCCCCTGTTGGAAAGCACACTTTTGTGGGAGGCATTTCCCTGGGCATCCTGCAGGAGGGCGTCATAGCTGTTAGCAGCAGCAGGGATTAAGGGAAACTCTGAGCTGAGTTAGACTGGACAGTGTAGGACAGCACTACCCCATGTCTGAACTGGGGACCGGGCCACCCCTCCCCCAACACACATACCACACACAGGCATGCAACGCATGCACACATACACACACATGCACACATATCCAGAGAGGTGATGGGAGTTGCCTAAGGACGCCCAGGGAAAGTGCTGGCCCTCTGCCTCCCAGACTCAGTTTGTTCCTTTAACTCAGGCTGTCCCAGAAGGGGACCTATGGCTGCCAGGTTTCATATCTCTTCTTGCCCTCCCCGCCCCCCGCCCCGTGAGTCTGAGAATTAGGATGATCTTAGTCATGATCAGATGCTTACTTCTGGGCCACTATTGGCCCACCCTTAAGGTGGCAGGGTGACATGGAATTTTGGCCAGCATCAACATGGGGGCTGGTGGATCCCTGTCTTTCCTTACCTGGCACCCAAATGCAACCTGGAAGACTCTGAGTGAAGGCCTCTTTCTGGGAAGAGGATAGCATTATGGCATGGCCATTAGAATCTTTGGCTGTGGACACTGACAGCCCACGGCAGAATCCAGGATTCCTCACGTCTAGCTGTGGGCTGTGGGCAGGAGGCTTCATCCTGCTGAATCTTAGCCCCTAACCTGTACAGAGAAGATGAACATACTTCATGATGTTTGGACAGGGAGGCATTGTCTCGGATCAGGGCCCAAGAAATGGCAGTTGGGGTGGTCAGTGCTTATTCTTGTAAGCAAGAATGTGTGGCCAAGCCATGTTTTGTCTAGAACACCTGCACCCACAGGATTTCGGCCTGCCTCGTGGCCCCAGGAGTTCAAACCCAAGTTCCAGTCCTGACATTACCTCTCCAGCTGGATGGCCTTGGGCATGTCCCTGGCCACCTCTGGCTGCAACAGCCTCAGTCCCAAACAAGCACACCAATCCCAGGGTCACATGGAGGACAGAATAACCAACGAGACATCAGAAGGGCCTTGCAAATCACAAGGCTTGTGTCCCTTTTGGGGATGCTGGAGGGAGGAACAGGTACCTGCCAACTCTCAGTGGGACCCTGGAGGTCAGAACGCTCAGCGTTCTGGCCTCCAGTCAGGCTGAGAGGTGCACCTCCCCCACACAGGGGAGAGCTGCACTCCTTTCGGGACCCTCTCCGGAGCCCTGCCCCTGCCCTCCCCGCCAGGGCCCCAGCAGCCAGGTTGGAGAGCTCTCACTCAGGGAGTCTCAGTCACCTTTGAAGCTGGGAAGCTTGCACTGGAGGGGCAAAGGCAGCCTGCATTCAAAGCATCTCTCCTGGCCCTTAATTACCCTTCTTCACCCATAGGTGGAATTTCCACTCAAAGAATTAAGAAATGCACCCGTGCTGCCGCCAGGGACTGGGTTTCCCTGCTGCCTTTGTGTAGCAGCCGCCAGCGCGGCAGTGGCACACGGCTCGGGTTTCTGATTTTAATGATTTCCTGAATTCATTCCGTTTCTTACCTCAGGGAAAGGAGAAGAGGTGATCCTCTTGGAAATTCACATAATTGCTTTTATTTGATTTTTATTAAAATGCATTCAGGAATAATGTGATTGCCCCCTTTATTAGATTGTTCATCAAGCTGGCATGGGGAATCAGCCTAGAAAAAAGTGGTGGGCACAGGAGCCTGGTGTGTGACAGGGGACGGGCACAGTCCTCGGGCAGCCTTGGGGGCTTGCCTCTCACTGGGGGAGTCACGCCTGCCTCTGAGCCTCCCACTGCTCCTGTCTGGGGGAGGTGGGCCCCGCTGCAGGGCGTGTTGGAAGAATGAAAGCTGGCAGTGAGCATGGAAGGCTGTGAGCACCTTCTAGATGCCCTCCGCATCCCAACCCGCTCCTCCTCTGTTGCTCCTCTGCCCACCTCTGAGGCCCCACAGAGGCTGACACAGAGACTGGTGGTGACGTGGTGCAGCAGCACTGACCCGGCACTCCCCTCCACACTCCCAGTTGCCTGTACTTCTATGATGGCCTTTTTGCCAGTCTTGCTGTCCTCAGGCTTGAGGCCCTCAGTGCAGTTTTCCACGGCCCACCTAATCACACCACTCCCCTGTTCAGAAACTTGGTGGCTCCCTAAGACCCTTTTCATGCCAGAGACTTTTGCTTTGGGTTCCTTTGCACGTGCTGGAAGGTGAAAAGAATCCAGACCTCTTAGACCTGGTTTCAGTGCTTGTATTTCTTTGCATGGTAGGATGTAGGTGAAGTTGCCTTGCCTCTCCTAGTCTCAGTTTATTGATTCAAATAATGGGAACTCCAAGACCTTCCATAGGGTCAGTGAGAAAATGGAGTACAGGGGGTTGGTAACTCAGGTGGCATGTATGTGTGTGGGTGAAATCGTGCCACATGACCCTGTGTCGCAGGAGGCTGAAGATGCTTAGCAAATGTGTGGGGAGAAGGCAGGGCAGGTCCAGCCCTGGCCCCAACAGAGACCACAGACCGGCTGAGGTGACCACTGTGACAGGGACAGTTTTATTCTGAGCACCCCTGCTCCCATTCTCTGCAGCCCCTCCCCTCCTCCCAAGGCAGGAGTGGAGCTGACTTTCACTGCACTGGGTGAATTTGCCTCTCACCTTCTGGGGGGATTTGCAGTTTCCAGAAGAGGGGCAGAAATGTGTTTACTGGGCTTCTAGGAAGCGCCTCACCCTCTGAGCTCATCACGTCTCCAGACTGCCCAAGGCATGTTTTATTACCCTTGAGATATGGTGAAATACGTATTTGTTTCCCCCTCCTTCCATCCCATTTCCTGGCATAGGACTCCTAAAATCCTTGGAATCTCCAAAGTGATAAGTGTCTTTTTGTATGCTAATGAGTTGATTGCTGGCTGGCAGCTCCTAGGACGCTTCAGGATGTGGGCTGGTCACCAGAAAGACCAAGGATTAGAGGGTTGGGGCTTCCAGCCCCACCCCCCATCTGGGGATTGGTGGGGAGAAGGGCTGAAGGTTGAGTTGATCACAAATGGCCAATGTTTTAATCAATCATGCCTACATAATGACGTCTCCATAAAAATACAAAAAGTCTGGATTCCGGGAGCCTCCAGACAGCTGAACGTTTGGAGGCACTTGGAGAGTGGCGCTCCAGGAGAGGGCATGGGAGCACCCTTTCCGGACCTCGCCCTGTGCCTCTCTTCATCTGGATGTTTATTTGTATCCTGTAAAGTATCTTTGGTCATAAACCAGTAAACATGTTTCCCTGACTTCTGTGAGCCGCTCGGGCAAATTAGTCAAACCCAAGCCGGGGGTTGTGGGAACCCCGATTTATAGACGAAAGGTCAGAAGCACAGGCAGAATAACCTGGGGTTTGTGGTGGGCATCGGAAGTGGGGCTCAGAGTTAGGGGACTGAATCCTCACCCTGTGGAATCTGATGCTATCTCCAGGTGGACGGTGTTTGAAGTGAATTGAATTAGGGGACACCCAGCCGGCATCTGCTGCAGAACTGATGACTTGCTTGCTGGTGGGCAGAAATCCTCACAACCTTTCTTTAGCAGATGAGGTAACTGAGGTTCAGAGAGGGTAAGTGACTTGTTTAGGGCGGTCTAGCTAGAATGTGGAGGCTTGGGGACAAGGCCTCTTGGGCACATACAGATAGGATGGGCAGGTGACTCCCTGCCCCCAGGGAAGAGTTGGTGAAATGCTTCAAAGGGCTGAGGTTGAGCAAGTGGGCAGTGCCGGGAGAAGCCAGTCTGCACCCTTGGTGTGGGTTGGCCTTGAGGGTATTTGAGGCAGGCCCTCTGTCTGGGGCAGTCTGCTCCTGCTGGCTGGGCTGCACAGAGAGTCAGGGAGGCACGGGAGCATAGCCATCCACTTTCAGAGCCCCATCTTGGGGATTTTTAGTTTCCGGGAAAAGTCTATCTTTTCTCTTTTTTTTTTTTTTTTTTTTGAGATGGAGTCTGGAGTCTGCCTCTGTCACCCAGGCTGGAGTACAGTGGTGTGATCTTGGCTCACTGCAGCCTCTGCCTCCTGGGTTCAAGCAATTCTCCTGCCTCAGCCTCCCCAGTAGCTGGGATTACAGGCTTCCGCCACCACGCTCAGCTAGTTTTCTTGTGTTTTTAGTAGAGACAGGGTTTCACCGTGTTGGCCAGACTAGTCTCGAACTCCTGACCTCATGATCTGCTTGCCTGGGCTCCCAAAGTGCTGGGATTACAGGCGTGAGCCACCACGCCCAGCCAGGAAAGTCTATCTTTATTTGGAAAAAAAAAAACAAAAACCAAACTTGTTTGTTGGGTTTTTCTTTTTAATGTGTTTGTTTTGGTGCAAATTGTTTGGCAGTGGACACGGCCAGAGGAATTCAAAGAGTGGAGACAGTGGATTTAGAAATTCAACTAAGAGGCCCTGGAGGTCCATTTGGGGCCTGCAGACTAGCTGATGCTCAGCGCAGGGCTTGGCATTGCGTGCTCCACCACCTGGCCTCCCAACCTTTGCCCAGTCTGTGGCTTCCCCTGGAATGTAGTTCTCTGCTCTTCTCTGCTGCTAAGACCCCTCCTGTCAGGTCCAGGCCCTTGGGACCACTCTCTCCAAGTCTCCTCCCCTGCCCCAGCGCCTCTATCTGTTCCCACTCCGGTCCCGATTTCTAATACCTGCTCATGCAGCCTGTTTGTCCCAGAAGCAGCCTGGGTTCACCAGGACAGGTTTCTGTCCTGTTTCACCAGTCAGGCTCGAAGTTCTGTCCAGGACGGGAGGTCTGACCCTCAGCCCTGGAGGGGGCCACGCAAGTGAGCTGGCAAAGACCTCTACAGGCTCATCCAGGAAGTCTCGGCCCAGAGGCTGAAGGGTGGCCAACCAGCACAGTTTGCCCAGGGATGGGGGGCTTCCTGGGATGCGGGACTTTCAGTGCTAAGCTGGGAATGCCCTGGTCACCCTAGCTGAAGCCACTTGCTCAGAGCTGCACAGCAAGCCCACCACCCTGAACCTCCAGATTCCTAGCTCAGCACTGTGTCCTGACAGTGTCATCATAGACGGTCAGCACCCTAATCTGGGCAGCACTGAAGCCCAAACGGGGAGAGACTGGCTCAAGACTATCGGTAAGTCAGCAGCGAAGCTGGGGAAAAGAAACCACCAACCTGGAAGCCTCTGGCTGGTTCCCAAATCCAGGCCCTTACTTCCCCACCATCCAGGGTGAGGGACAGACACCCAGTGAAATGGCCTGCCCCAAAGGAGGGGAGCCTTGCTGAGCCACCCCGGGCCACCTCAGACCTGCACCCCCAGCTCAGCAGTTGGAGGGGCTGAGCCGCCGCCCCCCACCCCCTGCCCCGGTGCTGGGGCCCCAGCCTTGCAGCGCTTGTCCCCAGCCCAGACGAGCGGGGTGCCCTTATCAGATCTCCGTTTCTGTTTCTCTCCTCTGGCTGCTTCTGCCTAGCCCTGCCCCCAACCCCGGTGGCCTTTTCCTCTCTGAAGTGATGTGCCTTTTCCTGTCACCAACACACACAACACATAGAGATGTTTCTGTTGCTTTAAAAAAGTTTCCTTCAAGGGGTTGTTTACTGGGCCTGCAAAGCCTCACCGTGGGTATCGGCATGGGTGTGGCATGGGTGTGGGTGGCAACTGGGTTCCTGCTGGATTTGGGGTTGGTGGAGGCTGCACCCACGACCCGGGGCCTCTGGATCCTGTGCAAAAGCCAGGAACATGGAAGGAAAACCTACTGTACACCCTGCTTAGGGCTGGGCTGGTGGACCCAGCGTCCAGCCACACTCCTGCAGAAACCTGGGAGGTCAGGGCTTTTCTTTTCCATTTTCCACAGGAGACAGCTGAGGCTCGGCCAAGGTTGCCAGGGTCCAAGCCTGTGGATTCATGGTCTGGGCTCTGCCAGTGGCATGGCACAGTCTTCCAAGCTCCCACCCTGCCATTTTTCCTACCCACACAGGGCAGGTTCGACACAGCTAAGGAACACAGCTTCCCGAAGCATGTGTCCTGGGCTCTTGGCCCTTCTGTGGAAAGGGCATGAACTCTGTAGGCTGGATTTGAATTTCAAGTCCTCCTGCTGTGTGACCTTGAGCAACTCACTTAGCCTCTCTGAGCATCAGATGGCTTAACTATCAAATGAGAAGCACAGAGAAGTCCCCAAGAGCCAGCAGACTCTAGAGGCTGTGAGACCGGGGACTGGGGCTCCTGCATCCTTAACGAAGGTTTCAATCTTGGGTCACGTCTGGGAGACCTGCTGAAGCAATGGGGAGCTACTTTAGGCAGGTAAACAAGGGAGAGCGTGATGGAGATCATGTTCCAGAAGGATTCTATAGGCAGCAGAGGGGAGGAGGGCTCAGAGGAGAGGTGGAGGCGCTGCAGGAGAGATGGAGGCTCGGAAGCCAACAAAGGAGGCTTTGACTTCCTTTTCAGAAAAATAAGGTGACCCACCTCCCACCAGGAGCAGAAGTCATGGAGGGAGACTGTCCCAGCTGGCCTGCACTAGGCTCCTGCCCAGGACAGAGACCCCAGCCCCTGGACTCCTCCAGCAGCCCAGTGTAGGGGAGACGCCCTGGGCAGCCCCTTGTCTGAGAGTGCCGGTTGGGACAGGGCCTGCTGAGAACTGCAGTTTCATTTCTCACTGACCTCCACCCACTAGACTTTCTCAGGCTCTTGTTTCAAGCTCCCCAGCGCTAACCCCAGCCCTTGAGCCAGCTCCCTCCAGCCTCTACCTCAGACCAGGGCACTGGGCCTGTGTGTAGGACTCACACCCCCCAGGTCTGTCTCTTACCTTGGGACCCTGAGGGCAGGAACACAGGACGGGGGGCTCTGATGTATGATGTCAGGGAACTCCGAGGGCCACCTCCTTCTCTAACAAAGGCACCTTTTTTGTCAAGTGAGTAATTCCTCTGACACATGTCGCTCTGATGTGGCACAGGTCTTCTTAAAGATGAACGTCCTCCATGGCCTGTGTTGGTTTCCTGGGAATAACCCACAGTAGTGGTCGAGGAGGCCAGGAAACAAGAACCTCTACTGTTTCCCCCTTTTCCAAATTTGTTGGATAGAGATATGGAGGGTGGGGCCACCTTGTTCTCCAAAAGGATTTTTAACAGCCGGGAAAAGGAAGGGTTGAGTCTCACGGTCCACACTGCAGCCACCATAACCATTTCCCAGACAAGTAAACTAAGGCCCAGGGTGAGATCCCAGGCTTCCTTACTCAATTTCCGGCCAGGACAGAGCTTCTCGAACAAAAGAAAGGAACTGCTACATGGCTCACGTGCTCAGCCCTGGTAATAGAAACACATCTCCAGTGAGCTCTAATTGTAACTCTCACTGGGACTTGCATCACCTACAAGGCTGGCAACCAGACACCCTGAGAATGCACCAGCTTTATTTATTTATTTTTTTAGATGAAGTCTTGCTCTGTTGTACAGTCAAGAGTGCCGTGGCGTGATCTCGGCTTGCTGCAACCTCTGCCTCCCAGGTTCAGGCGATCTCCTGCCTCAGCCTCCCTAGTATATGGGATTATAGGCATGCACCACCACAGCCTGGCTAGTTTTTTTGGTGTGTTTGTGGTATTTTTAGTAGAGATGGGGTTTCACCAGGCTGGTCTCAAATTCCTGACCTCAGGTGATCTGCCTACCTTGACCTCCCGAAGTGCTGGGATTACAGGGGTGAGCCACTGCACCTGGCCTACCAGCTTTACTCTTTCCCTGGGTGATAGAGTGATGGCAGTCTCTGGGGAAAAGAAACCACCAACCTGGAAACCTCTGGCTCTTCCTGGGGGAGGAGTGCTGTGCCACATGCCCTGGGCACCTACTTTGCTGTGTGTCCTTCTTCAAGGCTCTGATCCTCTCTGGCCTCTGCATTTCTTGCAGTGCCTGCCCCGTGGGATTGCAGGGAACAAAGGATTTGGGTGCAGGCAATCGGAAGCCCCTTCTGTGGGCCCGCATTGGGCAGGCACCTCCCACATGGTTCTCTTTCTGTCCTCCCAGTAGCCCTGTGCATCAGACGCAGAGCTGTGCGTGCACCCACTTGCCCCACTCGCCTCAGAGGAGCATTCCGCGCAGGAGGAATTTGACAGATTTTAATACTGGGGTCCCCAGCTGACCAGGCTTTGCATTTCCTTACCTACCCTTGGCTCTAATGTTGGCCTGGCAAAGCAGGGCACCACAGGACATCAGGGTCACACATCTCAGACCACGAGAGCCTCAGCGGTCTCCAAGATGAAGTGGAGATTGAATACCCTGCGCCTCCTTCCAGAGTACTGAGGAGCCTCCTGCCTTCCTGAGTGAGGCTGGGAGATCAAAGCTCAACAATAGGGGGTGGCCAGAACTACGTTTCTAAAAAGGAAAATCAAGACCGATTTTTGGGGGGAGTATAGCATTATACTCCAGTAATAGTACTATTAGCTCCATTGCACAGAGGAGGAAATTGAGGCTCAGAGAATTTCTGATTGTCTAAAGACATCTTTCCTGGAACTGGTGGATCAGGGACAAGAACCCTGATTTGTTGATGTCGAAGCGTCTGTAGTTTTTCCTTTTTTATGTCTTCTTGATCAGCAAGACCACCGCATTTGGGGAACAGAAGGCACAATGGGGGTAGTGGCACAGCTGCAACGTAAAGGGCTCCATGTGGGGCCTTGGAGACACCAAGCTGCCCTCCTGCTGGTCCGAGCTGCCCACTTCCCATCCTGCATCCTTCCTCCTTCAGCTTAGGGCCAGCTGCACCTGGCTCCAGGCCCTCCGCTCAGTGTGGAGAAGTCCTGGCCCTCCTCACCACCTTCCTACAGCCCCTGCTCAGCTGCAGAGCCTACCCTGGGCCTTCTAAAGCTGTGTCTTGCTCCCAAAGGTGGCAGCAGGCAGAGCCAGGCCTTGCTGGGGGCTCCTTCACCCCTTGGGGTCTGGGCCTCAGAGCGACATCCCAGGCTGAGGCTCATTGGGAGGGGTCAGCATTGGCATCAGGAGACCAGGGTCAAGTCTGAGTTCTGACAGTGACTGTGTGACCTTGGACAGTCACTTGCCCTCTCTGGGCCTTGGTTTTCCTCTTCAGTAGTCATATGGTCCTGGAATGTGGGCAGGGGTAGAAAAATGAGACACTTCAGCTCCCCACTCACAAGCCGTGCCCCCTCAGGCCCACCACTTAGGTTTTCTTAGCCCCTCCATTTTCTCTGGCATAAAATGGGGATAATGAAGCCCATTCCTTCTGATCATTAAGGAAACTAACATTTACTGAAGGCTTGCCCTGTGCAAAATGTTCCCTGAAACATTTTCTCTCATGGACTCCTCATCCATCCAAGAATGAAATGAAATGTTTTGCTTTTGGTCTTTCATACAATGTCTCTTTGCAGCCCCTCCTGGTCTGACAGTCTCAGATGCAGTCATAGATGGCTTTCTGGAGGAGGTGGTACCTGGTCTCTGGGAAGTAGGGGTCAGCATCCTGATCTCTGGGAGCATCTGCTCCAGATGGTTTCCCTGGGGCCCCAGAAGCAGGTGTTTGCACTAACAGCTCTGCAAGCAGAGAGCTTCAGTGCATGACCCTTCTTGCCCTTGTTCCTAGGCACATGCTGTTCCCTTGAGGCCGAATACCCTACTTACTTGTAAATCCCAGTGCTCTCCTGTTCATTCTGCAGTGCCAGCACAAGTCTCCTCCTTGGGGAAGGCTTTCTGGACTTCCCAGGCCACTGGCCATTGTTCCCTCTTGCAGGTGCCCCCTCAGGGTGCCTGCTGTAAACGTCACTCACATATCTCCCCAACCCAACAGAGAGCCTTGCTTTTGGGCCTGGACCTGCACCTTTGACTGTATTCTTAGTGATTTGTCCAAGGCCACCCTGGGAGATAGGGGCAGTGCCAGGCTAGCACCCAGGTCTCCTGGGTTCTCTGAGAAAGTTCCTACCTTCTTCCCTGGCTCCCAAGTAGTACTTAAGCAGTTTTGGTTGTTAAAAGAAAATACTGAATTCATTTCTCCAACCACTCTTTTTTTTTTTTTTTACATAAAAAAATCAGTGTTATTGAGAAATAATTTACAAAATGCACCCATTTTGACTGTACAGTTCAGTGAATTCTGACAGATGTATACAGTGGTGTAAACACGCCATACCCAAGATATCACACATTTCTATCACCCCTCAAAATCTCCTCATACCCCTTCCTGATCAGTTCCTCTCCCTGCCCCAGGCAACATTTGATTGGATTTTATCAATCTCGATTAGTTTTGCATGTTCTAGAATGTCCTATAAATGTGATTAGGCAGTATGTACTTTCTGTGTAGCGCCATGCATGCTGTATCTTGCATGAGTAGTTCGGCCCTTTGCATTCTGGGTAGTATTCTGGAGAATGGACATTCCACAGTTTGTTTATCTGTTCACCAATAGATAGAATTTGGGTTGTTGCCAGTTTGGGGATTTTATGAATAAAGCTGCTATGAACATTCATGTGAACATGTTTTCATTTACCTTGGGCTACTGCCTGAAAGTGGAATTGTTGGGTTGTTAGGGTAAGTATATGTTTTACTATATAAGAAATTGCCAAATTCTTTTTTTTGAAGGAAAATTTGTATTTTAATTATTTTTATGTACAGAAAACTCAACAGTGTACATTTAACCCAGTTTAGTGACAAGTTCTTTAGCCTTTGCCTTTTCGAGTTTGGCGATACGAGCCACAGACTTGGGACCCAGGACATTGCCGCCCCAGTGACGGCGGATCTCATCGTATCTGTTGTTGTAATTGGTCCTGATAGCTTCCACCAGCTTAGCCAAAGTGCCTTCGTCTTCCGAGTTCACCTGTGGGAGGGCGACAGTGGTGCAGGTCTTCCTGTGGAATAGACGGCCCAGTCTGGCCTTCACCTTGATAATGCAGTAAGGGACCGCCGTTTTACAGCACAGGGCAGGCAAGAAGACAACCAGCTCGATGGGATCCATGTCGTGTGCAGTCACCACCAGCTGAGCTTTCTTGTTCTCCACCAAGGTGGTGACGGTGTTAACTCCTGCTTGAAGGACAGGTGGTCTCTCAGTGGGGACGTCCCCTTTGCCAGCAGCTTTCTTCTCCGCCCGTGCCAATAGCCTCTGGTTCTTCTCTTCCTTTGTCTCTGGTCTGTACTTGTGGGCCAGCTTAAGCAGCTGAGTAGCTGTCTGGCGGTCCAGGGCCTGGGTGAACTGGTTAATAGCAGGAGGCACTTTCAGCCGCTTATAGAGGATGGCTCTCTGCCGCTGCAACCTGATATAGTGGGGCCATTTCACAAAGCGGGTGAGGTCTCTTTTGGGCTGGATGTCCTGTCCAATGCCAAAATTCTTAGATCTTTTCTCAAACAGGGGATTCACCACATTCTTGGCCTCCTGCTTTTTCACAACAGCAGGGGCCGCAGCCACCTTCTTTCCCTTGGCTTCTTTCCTTTCGGCATCTTGGGCGGCGGGGGCCGAAATTGCCAAATTCTTTTCCAAAGTGTTTGCACCATTTTAGCCACCAGGAGTGTATAAGAGTTCCATTTGTTCCGTATCTTGTCAACACTTGGTATCATCGGTCTTAACTTTGAGTGATTCTAGTGAGTATGTAATGACAACTGTTGCTTTAATTTGCAATTCCACAACAACTAGTAATGTTGAAAATGTTGATCATCTGGTTATGTGCATATACTTTTTTTGGCGAAGCACCTATTTGAATCTTTTGCCTAGTTTTATTGGTTGTCTTCTTATTGAGTTCTAAGAATTCTTCATATGAATTCTTGACACAAGTGCTTTGTCAGATATTTGTGTTGCAAAATATTTTCCCAGTTGGTGTCTTGCCTTTTCATTTTCCTAATTGTATCTTTTGAAGAGTAAAAGTCTGATTGATCAGTTTTTGCTTGTCTAGTTAGTGCTTGACATGACTTGTTTAAGGAACCTTTGCTTGCCAACAAAGCTGCAAATATTTTCTCTGCAGTTTTCTTCTAGATGTTTTATAGTTTTCGCTTTTAATGTTCAGATATATGGTCCGTTTTGAATTCATTTTTATGAATGATGTGAGGTGGAGTTGAGGTCCATATAGATATCTATTTGTTTTCTCTATCATAATTGTCACTGTTTTCTGTTACTGCCCTTGTTTTTCCTTCTTACTTTTGCTTTCCACTCTTTTTCTGCTGTTTGTGGTTTTAATCAAGCATTTTATACGATTCTGTGCTATCTTCATTCTTAGCATATCATTATACTTTTTTTTTTTTTTTTGCTTTTCTTAGTGGTTGCTCTGGAATTTGCAATATACATTTACAGTTAATCCAACTCCATTTTCAAATAACACTACACTGTTTCATGGGCAATGCATGTACCTTATAATAAAAGTATTCCTTCCCCTCACTCTCTTCCCTTGTAACATTGCTGTCTTTCATTTTACCAACCCATAAACTATAATCATTGAATACATTGTTGCTGTTATTTTGAACAAACTGTTATCTGTTGTATCAATTAAGAATAAGAAAAATAATTTTTTTTTTTTTTACCTCCATTTATCCTTCTATGCATTCTTTCTTTATGTAGATCTGAGTGTCTGACCTGTATCATTTGCCTTCTCTCTAACTTCTTTTAACATTTTCTGCAAGGCGTGTATACTGGCAACAAATTCACTCAATTTTTGCTTGTCTGAGAAAGTATGTACTTTTGAAAGATAATTTGGCAGCATATAGAATTCTAGGTTGATGGGTTTTTTGGTTTGTTTGTTTTGTTTTGTTTCTCTCTCAACAATTTAAATATTTCACTCCACTCCTTTTTTTGTGTGAATGGTTTCTGAAAAGTCTGGTGTAATTCTTATCTTCTTTGTTCTTTCAATAGATACGGGTTTTTGTTTTTTTTTTTTTTTCTGGCTTCTTTCAAGATTTTTCTTTATCTTTGATTTTCTGCAGTTTGAATATGACAGGCCTAGGTATGGATTTTTTTGGAATTTATCCTACTCACTGTTCTCTGTGCTTCCTGGGTCTGTGGTTTGGTATCTGACCTTAATTTTGGGAAATTGTCAGTCATTATTGCTTCAAATATTTCTTCTGTTCCTTTCTTTGTTCTTCTTTTGACATTACGATTATACACATATTATACCTTTTGTAGTCCTGCTTGGATATTCTGTTCAACTTCTTTCAGCCTTTTTTGCTCTTTGCTTTCTAGTTTTGAAAGTTCTATTGTCGTATCCTCAAACTTACAAATTCTTTCCTCTGCTGTGTCCAGTCTGCTAATGAGCCCATCAAAGGCATTCTTAATTTCTGTTACAATGTTTTTCATTCCTAGCATTTCTTTTTGATTCTTTATTAGAATTGTTATCTCTCTGCTTATATCACCCATCTGTTGTTACATGTTGTCTACCTTTTCCCTTAGAGACCTTAGCATGTTAATCATACTTGCTTTAAAGTTCTGGTCTGATAATTCCAATATCCCTGTCATATTTGTGTCTAGGTCTGGTGCTTGTTACGCCTTTTCTGTATTTTTTTTTTTTCCTTTTTGTGTGCCTTATAAATTGTTGTTGAGAGCTAGATCTGATGTACTAGGTAAAAGTAATCTGGTACTAGTTCCCGCAGAGGATTCTGCTGATGGGTTTCTGCTCTGATAAGTTGTAATTCTCTGTTTTCACTTGTCTATCTTGCCAGTTTTGGAGGCATTAGTTTGCCCCGCAGCCTCAATTCTCTGATGAATCTAGGAAGAGTTGTTGATTTTCAGTTTGTTTAGCTGTTTTCTTATTGTGAGGATGACAGCAATGATTCCCACGCTCCTTACACGCTGGAATAGAAACTGGAAGTCTGGTATTTGTTTGTTTTCATGCCTTTTCTTACGAATACAATTCTTTGCCCACTGAATAACCTTATCATTTTTGTAAAAAAATCAGTTGCATAGTCCCCCTACTTGGGGACTTTATTCTGTTCCATTGATCCATATATCTTTCCTTATACCAATACCGTACTCTATTGATTACTGTAGCTGTGTAGTAAATCTTGAATTCAAGAAGCATAAATTCTCCAAATTTGTTTAGTAGAGACGGGGTTTCCAAATTTGTTATTTTTAAAAAAGTGTTTTGGGTACTCTAGGAAGTCCTTTTCATTTTCATATAAATTTTAGGATCAGTTTGTCGATTTATGTTTTTTAAAAGAGTCTGCTGAGATTTTTCATTGGTTTGTAGTTTTCTTATATTATGTTTGTCTGGTGTTGGTAAGTACAGTACTGCTGAACTTGTGAAACAAGTTGGGAAGTATTCCACCCTCTATGGTTTGAAAGAATTTGTGTTTGGTATTATTTTCTATTTAAATATTTGACAAAATTCACTATAGATCTATATGGGCTTAGAGTTTCTTTTAGGGAATGTTTTATGAGTTACATTTCTGTAATAAATATGGAACTATTTGTTTTGTTTTTCTTATGCCAATCTTGATAATTCGTTTGTTTTTTGAGACGGAGTCTTGCTCTGTCACCCAGGCTGAAGTGCAGTGGTGCGATCTTGGCTCACTGCAACCTCTGCCTCCTGGGTTCAAGCAATTCTCCTGCCTCAACCTCCTAACTAGCTGGGATTACAGGCATGTGCCACCACGCCTGGCTAATTTTTGTATTTTTAGTAGAGACGGGGTTTCACCATGTTGGCCAGGCTGGTCTCGAATTTGTGAACTTAAGTTATCTGCCCACCTCGGCCTCCCAAAGTACTGGGATTACAGGCATGAGCCACTGTGCCCGGCCAATAATTTCTGTTGTTAAATGAATTTGTCTCGTATATTTGAGGTGCCAAAGTTGTGATCTTAGAGTTATTTATAATATTATTTTAGTATCCTTTTAACAGCTGTAAGATCTGTAGTGATGAATCCACTTTGATTCCTGATATTGGTCATTTGTGTTTTCTTTTTTCTTATTCAGTCTAGCTGGAAGTTCCCTGATTTCCGTTAATCTTTTCAAAAGCATATGCTATGGTTTCCACTGAGTTTCTGTAAGTGCATGCCCATTTTCCTTTTTGTTGGTTTCTGCTCTTTATCATACCCTTCCTTCTACTTTGGTTTTAATTTGGTCTTTGGTTAAACTTTGTTAGGTGAATCAGTGGTGTGTTGGGAGTCCCCAAGACCACCCTCAGGTTCAAGGATTTTCTAGTAGGACTTATAGGAATCAGCTGTCTGCTAAGATTTCTTATAGCAAAGGATACAAAGCAAAATTGCAAAGGGAAAAGCACATGGGGTACAATTTGAAGAAAAGCAGACATGAGCTTCCAAGAGTTTGCTCATGGTGTACTCTAGTCATACAAGACGTGCTGAATTCCTCCAGCAATGAGTTGTGACAACACATGTGAAATGCTGTCTACCAGGGGTACTCATTAGATGCTCCATGCCCAGGGTCTGTATTGGGGGTTCACCACATAGGCACCCTCTGCATGGCACATGTCAACATTCTAGGCTGCCAGAAGGAAAGCATTGCTCAGCATAAACCATATTGTTTATGTCAATCATCTAGACACAGCAAGGCACTTTTATCAAGGAATGATGGAAACCTGCTGACATCCAAGTTTCCAGATGCCAGTTATGTTAGTCTGTTTAGCGTTGCTATGAAGAAATACCTGAGAGTGGGTAGTTTATAAAGAAAAGACATTTATTTTGGCTCACTATTCTGCAGGCTGGGAAGTTCAAGAGCCTAGTGCCCCATCTGGCTGGCTTCCGATGAGGGCCACATGCTGGGACAAAACGTGGCAGAGAAGCAGAAATGTGAGCTGAGTGGTCATGTGTGCAAAGAGAACACATGGCGGAGGAGTAAGCAAGAGAGAGTCCAGGAAGCTGAACTTGCTTTTATAACCAGCTGCTCTTGCAATAAGTAATCTGGAGAGAGAGGACCTTAACTATTCATGAGAGATCCGCCCCTGTGACGCAAACACCTCTCACTAAGGCCACATCAGGGATCAAATTTCAACATGAGTTTTGGAGGGGATAGACTCAAACCTTAGCACCAGTCAAAAGCCAGCCTGGTAAGAAGGCCTTTCTAAGGCCAGTAGTCTCAGGCCTGCCCTGTTCTCTTTTCTGCACAAATGTTTTAGAATTTCCATTTTGACTAATATAAGCAATTCAAGCCAAACATTTCCCTTCCACCACTCTTTGAACTGCATCTCACAAATATTAACATGTTGTGTTTTCATTTTTTCATTCAGCTCAAAACATTTTCTAATTTTCCTTGTGATTTCTGTTGTCTTCAGGATCATACATCTTTTTGTCTGCACTGTATCTGCTATTCATTCCTTCCTGTTAAATTTCCATTTCATGTATTGTGTTTTTCTGCTCTAGAAGTTTTGTTTCTTTTACATGGTTTTCATGTATTTCTTCATTATGTTCCTTTTATTAATCCTTGAATATTATTGTAATAGCTATTTTAATGTATTTGTCTGCTCATTCCATGATTTCTGTCACCTAGTTCTGTTTCTGTTGAATTATTTTTCTTCTGGCTGTGGGTCACATTTTCCTGCTTTCTTGCACATCTGGTAGTTTTGTTTGGATGCTGGACATCGCTTAGCATTTGGGTTTTGTTGCCTTCCTTTAGAGTATTAAAGATATTGCTTTGACAGGCAGGTAACCTGTTTACTTGTGGATGGGGTTGCTTTTCTTGAGGCTCATTTTCAAGCTTTATTAAGTTGATCCATGAGCCTTCTTTACCCTGATTGGTTGGAACTCCAAGTCTCCCAACTTTGTATGAGCCCCTGTATGTAGCCCTTCAACTTCCTGGTAGTCAATTTCCTCTGATAGTTGGTTTTTGCCTGGTCTTATCGATTCTCACCCTAGGCATGCACAGCTTATAATTTGGCTACAGGCTCAAAAAGACCCCATGCAGATTTCTGGAGCTCTTTCTCTGCCTAGATCCTTCCTCTTTGGTGCTCTGCCCACAACTTCTAGCAGCCTCAGGCTCCCTGGACCCTAATCTCTTGTCTCGTCAGCTCAGTGAGACTGTTGTGCTCCACCTGGATTCTCTCTTCATTCAGTGATCTCAAATGTGCCTCCAATGAGAAAACTGGACCATCAGAGTTTATCTCATCTGTGTCCCTGTTCTCAGGAATCACTGGCCTGTGCTTCTGTGTGAAAATAGGTCCTTCTATGTTTATTTTTATTTTTACTTTTTTCTGATCACTGGTTACTATAGCATGGCAAAAAGTAGACCTTATCAACCAATTCTTTTTGACTCCCAGTCCAATGTTTGTGATAATGTAAGTTCACCAGGAAGAGGCCTGAAGGAGGGTATATTGGGAGAAGGGTCCACTTAGGGGAAGGTTGTATGTTCAAGGCACACTCAAGCACTTTCAGGGATGGTGGTCAGGCATGGGAGGCTGAAGTGGGAGGAGCACTTGAGGCCAAGTGTTCAAGACTAGCCTGGGCAGTGGGTACAAGCAAGACCTTGTCTCAAAAAAAAAAAAAAAAAAAAAATTAGCCAGGTGTGGTGGCATGTGCCTGTAGTCTCAGCTACTCCAGAGGCTGAAGCAGGAGGATCACTTGAGCCCAGGAGTTCCAGCCTTCAGTGACGTGTGATTCTGCCACTGCAATTATGGAGAGAGAGCTAGAGTGAACCAGAGGGATAGGCAGGGATGGATTTTCAGAGGACCTTGAATGGCAGTCTAAGAAGTTGCACATTATCCTGGAGAAGCTGTGTCTAATAATTATTATCATAACTATAATGTCAATAACATATAACTTATTTATTTTCATGTACCATGCACTGCCCTCCTAGCTCTTTTAATGGATTATCTTATTTATTCCTTCAGCCAGCTCATGAGAGACTGCAATGTTATTAGGAATTATCATGTGTTTTTTTAAGCATTTTACATAATTATCGCATTTAATTCTCACAGTAACACTATGTGTTAGGAATTAGAATTATGTCTGTTTTATGGATCAGGAAAACTGAGGCATAGAGAAGCTAAATGACTTATAGTTACTCAGAGAATAAGTAGCAATGAGGGCTGATTTTCTCTTCTCCCCAAATACTCTTTTAATATTATTATAATTATATTCTTACAATAAAAAAAAGAGCTGCCTTTGGGCCACCAGGTGTCCATGATGCTCTGTTACCTGTAGACACTGTGAGCGTCAGCGTCTGTGGCCACGGTGCCGGACAGGCAAGTGGAAACTATGACAGTTTAAAAGCAGTTCCTTAGACTGGGCTTGGTGGCTCACACATATACTCTCAGCACTTTGGGAGGCCAAGGTGGGTGAATCATCTGGGTCAAGAATTCAAAACCAGCCTGGCCAACATGGCAAAAACCCGTCTCTACTAGAAATACAAAAATTAGCTTGGCGTGGTGGCGCATGCCTGTAATCCCAGCTGCTCAGAAGGCTGAGGCAGGAGAATCACTTGAACCTGGGAGGCAGAGGTTGCAGTGGGCTGAGATCATGCCACTGCACTGCAGCCTGGGCCAAAGCGCAAGACTCCGTCTCAAAAACAAACACAACACAACAAACAAAAAACAGTTCTCTGCATTCTTTCACATTCATCCCATCAAAAAGTGGACTTCAATTCCGCTCCTCTTTGATGTAGGTTGGCTGTAGTGACTTGCTTCCCATGAGTAGAATGTGTCAGAAGTGATGGTGAATAATGTGGTTAGTTTTAAAAAGGCAACTCGAGGCCAGGCTTGGTGGCTCACACCTATAATCCCAGCACTTTGGGAAGCCTAAGGGAGGGGGAAAATTCTTTGAGCTCAGGAGTTTGAGACTAGCCTAGGCAACATGGCAAGACCCTGTCTCTACAAAAAATTTAAAAATTAGCGAAGCATGGTGATGCATGCCTGTAGTCCCAAATACTTGGGAGACTGATGTGGGAGGATCACTGGAGCCTGGGAAGTTGAGGCTGCAGTGAGCTGTGATTATACCACTGCACTCCAGCCTGGGCAACAGAGTGAGACCCTGCCTGTCTCTGAAGAAAAAAACAAGGCAACTCAGCTGCCACCTGACTCTTCCTCTTGTGACATGCGCCTTGGGAGCCCTGATCTGTTTTCTGTTCCTATCGTTTTGCCTTTTCTAGAATGTTGCATAAATGGACTCATCCAGCCTGCAGTCTTTGTGTCTGGCATCTTTTACTTGGCCTATTACTTATGAGATTTGCCCCTGTGACTGTGTGTGTTGGCAGTTTGGTCTTTTTTATTTCTGAATAGTATTGTTAATCCATTTATTTTGTGATTTGTGTGCCCACCCCAGGGCTGGGCACAGGATGGGTGCTCCCCAGATGGGTGTCAAGTGGCTGAGCAGGTGAAAGGGAGGTGAAGGCAGAGACTCCTATACAAATCTGTTCAAATCAGGCTTTCATGGGGATTGGAGGAGGCAAGGTGATGACGCTTATTATTCATTAATTCACAAATATTTATTGAGTGCCTACTCATGCCAGATGCCATGCTAGGCCATAATAAATGGTTCCTGATTACCCAGAGCTGCCCATTCAGCTGAGAAGACAAGTAACATCAAGGGAGTTGATGTTGACATCAAGGGAGATGTGTCCTGAGGGAAGGGAAAGCAGGGCAGGGCAAGGGTGTAGTTGGGTAGACAGCAGGGCAGCCACTGGTGTAGGGGGCCAGATAAGACTTCTCTGGGTTAGTGAAGGCCTGCAGGAGGTGGTGTCAGCTGAACCACAGAGGAGGGCATGGTGTCCTGGCAAAAAAGGCAGAGGTGTCAAGATCCATCTGTGAGTGTGCAGCAGGTTAGAGGAATAAGTCTGGTGTGACTCTAGGGAGTGGTCAGATTTGGGGCTGAGAGGTGGTCCTAGGACAGATGCGGAGAGCACCTAAGTCACATCGACAAGTGTTGCTTTTGTTCTAGAGGCAGCAGGATCTGTGGAATGACTCTGAGTTGAAAAGTGATGTGATTAGGGTCTCTGCCTCCAAATGGAGAAAGGACTGAGCGCACAGGTGTGGGTGGGGGTCCAGCGTGGGATGGCAGTAGCCTGGGAACAGGTGACAGCAGTAGGACCAATAGATGTCAGATCAATTTAGAGGCTGACTTGCTGGGATCTGGTGACTGATTTTAGGTGGGGTGCAGAGAGAAATGAGACTGAATCCCAGATTTGGAACTCAGGCAACAGAATAGATGGCAGTGCCAATCTTTGGAAGAGGAGTGAGGGAGGAGGGGCAGGGAGTGTGGTGATGATGAGTACATGTGGGAACTGTGGAGGCTGAAGTGATTGCAAGATGATCAAATGCAAAGTGTAGCAGGCAGTTGAACATTTTGGCCTGGAGAGGAAATGTAGGCTGAGTACAGCGACTTGGGAGATGTTGGTGTCTAACAGGGAGTCAATGAGCTTGCCTGGAAATGAGTAGAAATGGTGCAGGGTGCAGGGCTCAGGACAGAGACCTGAAGAGCCCCAGGATTGAAAGAGTGGGAACAGGGGTACATAGCAACCTGAAAGAAATGGCACGGAAAAGTAGAGGTGAGGACTGAGAGGAGCAAGGGGGAAAGTGTTGAAAAGAGAGGCAGCGGACCCCAGAAAGCAGGCAAATCAGATCAGCCATAGGACTCAGGCACAACCAGGCCCTGGTGACCTTGGAGACTACCCTTTTGGAGGAGTGGTGGAAGGGGAGCCAGTGGGGAAGTGAGTGAAGGCTGGAGCTGCTGAGGACCACGGGATCAAGATCAAGTGGAACTTCAGACGAGAGGCTTGGGCATGTCTACGAGCTGACTGGAAGAGCTGCTACAGAGGGGCATTCCAGCTTCAAACCTAGGGACTTCGGACAACAGCCACTTACAGTAGTCCCACCTCATCCCTGGGGGATGCTTTCCAAAACCCCAGTGGATACCTGAAACCATGGATTGTACCAAACCCTATGTATACTATATTTTTTCGTAAACATACACACCTATGATAAAGTTTAATTTAAAACTTAGACATAGTTGCCCAGTCGCAGTGGCCCACACTTATAATCCTAGCACTTTGGGTGGCCGAGACGGGGAGATCATTTGAGGCCAGGAGTTCGAGACCAGCCTGGGCAACATGTTGAAACCCCATCTCTACTAAAAATGCAAAAATTAGCCGGGTGCGGTGGTGGGTTCCTATAGTCCCACCTACCTGGGAGGCTGAGGCATGAGAATCACTTGAACCCAGGAGGTGGAGATTGCAGCGAGCTGAGATCTCAACAATGAACTCCAGCCTGGGTGACAGAGCGAGACTGTTTCAAAAAAAAAAAAAAAAAAATCAGAACAAAATAGCACAAAAAATAGTAGACACAGTAAGAGATTAACGATAGTAAGTAATACTAAAATAGAACAATAATAACAATATACTTTTATTAAAGTTATGTGAATGTGATCTCTCTCTCAAAATGCCTTTTTGTCCTGTGTCACCCTTCTTGCAATGATGTCAGATGGTAAGATGCCTACATGATGAGATGAGGGGAGGTGAATGATGTAGACCAGGGGTGCCCAATCTTTTGACTTCCCTGGGCCACACTGGAAGAATAATTGTCCTGGGCCACGTATAAAATACACTAACGATAGCTGAGGGGATTACAAAAAATTGCAAAAAAGTCTCATTTTTTTTTTCTCTTTTTTTTTTGGAGATGGAGTTTCGCTCTTGTTGCCTAGGCTGGAGTGCAATGGCACGATCTCAGCTTGAACCTCCCGGGTTCAAGCAATTCTCCTGCCTCAGCCTCCTGCATAGCTGGGATTACAGGCATGCGCTGCCATGCCTGGTTAATTTTGTATTTTTAGTAGAGACGAGGTTTATCCTTGTTGGTCAGGCTGATCTCAAGCTCCCGACCTCAGGTGATCTGCCCACCTCGGCCTCCCAAAGTGCTGGGATTACAGGCATGAGCCACCATACCCGGCCAAAGTCTCATAATGTTTTAAGAAAGTTTATAAAGTTGTGTTGAGCCGCATTCAAAGCATCCTGGGGCACATGTAGCCTGTGGGGCGCAGATTGGACAAGCCTGATGTAGGCATTTTGACGTAACATTAGGTTTCTATCCCTTGAACAGGAACATTATAATACCCTGATAGCTGATCTGATAACCAAGAAGGCTACTAAGAGACTAAGGAGTGGGGAGCATAGACATCTTGGTTGTGCTGGATAAAGGGATGACTCATCTTCTGGGCAGGACGAAGTGGAACAGTGCAATATTTCATCTCGATACACAAAATGGTGTGCAATTAAAAACTTATGAATTGTTTATTTCTGGAATTTTTCCATTTAATATTATCAGACCACAGTTGACCACAAGCTGTGGGTCAGCGGGGACTACTGTGTTATCTCTCACAATTCTTGGTTGACTGGGCTCAGCTGGCCGCTTCTTCTGGTTCAGGTGGTATACACTAGGGCTGCTGTCATCTAAGGGTTTGACCAAAGCATAAACACCACCCACTCAGATGGCAGGGGCTGATGCTGGATGCTGGCTGGGATCTGGACTGGGGCTGCCTCCATGAGGCCTTTCCACCTTGATTAGGTTCCTCACAGCCAAACAGCTGGATTCTAACAAGAGTATTTGAAATGCTCCAACACAAGCTACAGGCTGGGCCTGGTGGCTCATGCCTATAATTCCGGCATTTGGGGAGGCCAAAGGTGGGAAGATTGCTTGAGCCTCGGGGTTCGAGACCAGCCTGGGTAACATAGTAAGGTCTCCATCTCTACAAATAAATAAATTTAAAAAAAAAAAATTAGCCAGGCATGGTGGTCACGCCTGTAGTCCTACCTACTTGAGAGGTTGAGGTGTGAAGATTACTTGAGCCCAGGAGTTTGAGGCTGCAGTAGCTATGATTGTACCACTGCACTCCAGATTGGGTGACAGAGTGAGACTCTATCTCTAAACAAAACAAAAAGAAGCTACACATATCTTAAGATCCAGTCTTGGAAGTGACAGCGTCACTACCACCATATTCTATAGGTCAAAGTGAGTCACAGTCCAGCCCAAAATCATGGAGTGGAGAAATAGACCTCATCTTTTGGTGAGAAGAGCTGCAAAGCATTTGGGTAATCTTTAATGCAGCACAAGACAGGGTGCACCTACGAGAGAATCACTGATGGATCCACTGAGAAAATGGCAGGACTAGGGTTCCAGGGCACTGCTGGGATTTGCATTAGAGAAAAGCGTTTGGAATGGGCTTCCAGAAGGATAGAGTCACGTTGAATTTTATCAAAAGATCTGAACAGGCCAACCAACCACAAGGTTCCTGGTTGTATAAACCACTTTGTACATTTCCATCTCCTTGTAGAGTAGGTAGGTAGAGACAGCCTCTAATAACAATATATTTCATTGAGTGCTAATATATAGCCTTAATTCTCCCAAGGGGCCTGTGAGGTCAATGATGTGATGCCCATTTTACAAGTGAAGCAACTGAGACTCAGCAAGTCTCTCTCTCTCTCTCTCTCTCTCTCTTTCTGAGTTTGTGTGAATGTCTGTGTTGACTGTCTGCATGCACATGCAAAGATATTGGCTCCCTGCATCTGAGCAGCAGGAAGCCATTAGAAGAGGAAACCCGTATTCGATGAGAATGTCCTTCCATACCCAGGAAAGGAGGGTTAGGATGTGGGAGCACTAGCTCAGGCCCTGGTAGCTGTGCCAGGGACCTGGGACCCTGAGATTGTGAGGTCCCCTCCTCTGAGAGCCAGAGGATGGGGAGAAAGGACGAGATGCTTGGCTGCAGAAACCATAGACTGGTGGTGACCACCATTCCCACCACCCTAATCATGCACTTGTGATATTAATAAAAATAATTTATGTCATGTGACTGCTTTTTAACTAGCTGCTTTCAAGACTTAAGACCAGGATTATAAAAGGCATGCATTTATAAATTATTAGCCCAGAGCTCATAAGCACATATACTTTGGGGAACACTTTGGTAGCACTTTAAATTAATTTATTGTCATTCATTCCAGCTGTCTGTGATGTAAACCTTCAGCTATAAATTTGTACCATCATCTGACACACCATTAACTAAGGTGCTGCCCGAGCCAGAGCATACAATAAAACACTTGAATACAATTTCTGTAGGGACGGATGTCTTCCTTCTCCTTCTCTGTTCTCCTCTCCTCTTCTTTCCTCTCCTGCTAATGACAAGCAACACAGAGAGAAGGCAGGTGCTTGAGAGTTGTGTTGGCAAAAAAATCAGAGAGGGCAAGACCCACTCTGTCCCAAGGGCCTCCTCCAAACTCACAGGATTTTATCCCATGTTCAGATGGGGCGTCAGAGGTCCAGAGAGGCCACGGCTTTGTCTAAGGCCACACAGCCAGCTGGAACCATGCTCTCCATCCTACTCAATGCCTCCTTGGTAGGTCGACTGAGTCTATGCTCCTGAGAACTTTGGCTTGGGCATGGATGACCCCTGGAACTCTGAGGGAAGCTTGGAGCAGGAAATATTTCTTTGAGGGGAGTTTCTGGCAGAGGAATCAGAAAAGAATTCTGGGGATTGCCGGGCAAAGAGAAGAAAAGGATGGAGGGGATTGATCCCATGATCACTGCCTTAAATTAGCAGAGAGGGGCCCGGGGGTACAGAGCGGACGCTTTGGAAAGTAGCTCCAAGGAGGACAATTTTGGATCCCATGGGGAGGGATTTGGTAGCAGTGGGAGCTGCCTGAGGTTGGAGGGAGTCCCCATCCCCGGAGAAATGCACCTAGGGGGCCATGGGAGGCGTGGAATGGTGTGTTCATGTCCTATGCTGCTGTAACAAATGGCCACTGAAGTTGTGATGTGAAGCAACAGGGGTTACAGTTACGAGGCCAGAACTCCAAAATGGGTACCACTGGGTTACAGTCAGGGTGTCAGCAGGGCGCAATCCTCCTGGAGGCTCTAAGGGAAAGTCCAAGGCTTCGTCTTTCTGGCTTCTAGAGGAGGCCTTCCCTCCATCCTCAAAGCCAGCAGTGTCAGGCCGGGTCCTTCCCATGCTGCACCTCTCTAGGTCTCTCTCTTCTGCCTCCCTCTTCCATTTCCTGTCTCCTGTGATTTCGTCAGGCCCTCCCACATAATCCAGGCTAATCTCCCCATCCCGAGGTCAGCTGATTAGCAACCTTAACTCCATCTGCAGCCTTAATTTTCCTTTCCATGTACCCTAACATATTCACAGGCTCCAGGGACCAGGGTGTGGACATCTCTGGGAGGGCTGTTATGCTGCCCACCACAATGGGGAATAAGGCCCCTGAGGTCTCCCTCACACAGATAGATGCTCCTATCTGCAACCAGAGGAGGACATTTTATTGTTTCACTTAAGCAGGATGAAGGAAGAAGAAGGAGGAAAAGGAAAAATGAGAAAAAGAAAGAAAAGAGGCAGGGCTTGGAGAAGAGTAGAAGGTGAAGAATAACGGGCAGGAGATGTAGTAGAAGAAAGAAGAGGAAAGAAGGAGGCTGGGTGTGGTGGCTCACACCTGTAATCCCAGCACTTTGGGAGGCTGAGGCAGGAGGATTGCCTGAGGCAAGGAGTTTAAGACCAGCCTGGGCAACATGGCAAGACCCTGTCTCTACAAAAATTAAAAAGAAAAATTACTCTGGTGTAGTGGCTGTCATCCTGCTACTGGGGAGGCTGAGGCAGGAGGATCACTTGAGCCCAGGAGTTGGAGCCTGCAGTGAGCTCTATGATTGTGCCACTGCACTCACTCTAGCCTGGATGACAGAGCAAAACCCTGTTTCCCTGCCCCCCTCAAAAAAAAAAAAAAAAAGAAAGAAAAAAAGAAGGATGGAAAATTGAATTAGGTCTCACATGAGATGGCTTTAGCCCCTGTACTCTCTGTAAGGTTGAGCTGAGCATCAGGAGGCCTGAGTTCAAATCCCAGTCCTGCTGTGTACCTGCCTGGTGACCAGAAGCCAGCCTGCTGCCCCCTGTCTCTGGCTGAAGTGTCTCCACTGGAAAAAAAAGGGAGGTCCCGCAGGCCTTCTGGCCCTGGCCTTTGATAGTTCTCCAAATTAAGGGTCTAAAATAGGCTATGTTGAGGGAGACTGTTGGGGCGCCATTTTGGGGCCAGGCCACGATGGTGGGAATGCTGCAGAAGACTGCCTGGCAGGGTAGAGGCAGCAGCTGCCCCAGAGGCCATCTGGCCATTGCTGCTCCTTGAGGGGATGAATGACTGTCAAGTCCAGAAGGTTCCCCGGCTCCCGAGGTGGCATTCTTTTTTTTTTTTTTTTTTTTTTTTTTTGAGACGGAGTCTGGCTCTGTCGCCCGGGCTGGAGTGCAGTGGCCGGATCTCAGCTCACTGCAAGCTCCGCCTCCCGGGTTTACGCCATTCTCCTGCCTCAGCCTCCCGAGTAGCTGGGACTACAGGCGCCCGCCGCCTCGCCCGGCTAGTTTTTTGTATTTTTTAGTAGAGACGGGGTTTCACCGTGTTCGCCAGGATGGTCTCGATCTCCTGACCTCATGATCCGCCCGTCTCGGCCTCCCAAAGTGCTGGGATTATAGGCTTGAGCCACCGCGCCCGGCTCCGAGGTGGCATTCTTAAAGCTGCAGATATATGCCCACACCTGAAACAGCAAGGGGCCATGAGTTTGCCCCCTGCACCTGAGCTAGGGACAGACGTCCCCACTGTCCTTCTTGCCCTCCCTCCAGGAAGCCCTGACCATCTCTAGCGTCTGGCCCTGGGGGTTTCCTTGTAGCTTGGAAAGAGCCCTGGAAGAAGCTGGGCGTTCTCTGCTGACAGTCATGGCCTCTTTCTCTTGTACCCTTAAGGCAAGGGTCTTTCTGGAACCTTATCTGTCTACCCTCATTTCTCTCAGGCCCTTACCTTGGAGAGTAGCAGTGCTTACTTCACAGGGCTGCTGGCAGGTAGCAGGACAAGCCCCCTACACAGCTCTGCTGCAGTGTCTGGCACAGAACAGGAAATCAGTGGGGTGGGGGCAGTCTTCCGGTCTGGTGCTCCTGGACATGCTGTGCGTGTTCATTTTCAAATATCCCTCCCCTCTGACCCCTGCCAGGGACCCGGTGAAAAGAACTGCAGGTCTGAGCTCGTGGCTTCTCCTTATGTGACTGGGCCTTAGGGTTGATATTGTGTCCTCATGTGTCTTGCTGGCCTGGGAGGGTCCTCAGAGGCCCCAAGGGCTGTGATGGCCCCGAGGTAGGATTGTGTCTGCCTGGCCTCTGGGGCTCCTGGTGCCACCTGTACCCCCTATCTGGTAGGTGCTAGGTCAGGTGCTAGAAAGAATGGATGTGTGAAGGAAGTGGTGAGTGAGTGGACTCCCAGCTGGGAGGTTATTTGCTCAGCAGCCATTCATTGCTCAGCTCAGCTTCTGAGGCAGGCAGGGTGGGAGGTGGGGCCTGCCCAGCTCTGCACTCTGTGGCTTACTGTGGGCTCCTGCCCTGCATGTGCTACCACGGTGGGTGTGTGGACCACAGGCATGAGGGGGAGGTGGGCGAAGGCTGGGGATGGGGGCGTCTGTGGTTTGTGGGCTCCGAGAGTAGCCCCGAATCCTCAGCACCCCCTCTCACTGGTACTCGAGTCTCTGCTTATCTCCAGCCAGACCTTGAAGAGCCAAGCACCAGTTCTATTAATCAATTATCTGCTGCCTGGGCTGCGAGTTAGGCTGTTGGGCCAGATAAACCCCAGGGGAAGGGAGGCGACCAGCAGACAGACAGGTGCGTGGGGGGAGCCGCTCCCTAATCTGGAGCATGCCCCGTGGTCGGCACACTTGTGATGGTGTGCACTGCCATGCTCACACACGCTGGTGTGTTCTTGGGGCACACACATCACCTCTCCCATGGATACATACACCCTCACATGGTCTCTCCTACAAGCACCCTCGCATGCACACAAACCCACAACTGCACCTGGATCCCCTTGGCAGCACATCCCTACACACACAGCTCTCCCATCTACCCAGTCACATATGACCTACATAAACATGCCGTCTCCCAGCACCCACCTGTGGGGCCTGCTGCCCACACCTGCCACATGCCTTCACAATCATGCACAGCTTCACACACCTTGCATGCACATGTACACATGCACTTGCGCCTTGCCAGGGCTCATGCTGAGGGCTTCCTTAGTGTTCCCTAGGCAGGTGGTGCCAGTGTGGATGGCCTTAGGAGGATTCTGAGGACAGACAGACCATTATCTGGAGTTCTGGTTGGTTGGTTGGTTGGTTGGAGTTCTGGCCAGGGAATCAGGAGACCTGGATTCCAGGTCTAAATTCACTGCCCACGCAGCACCCTGGTTAAGTCCCTTTCCAGATTCAGATCTAGGTTTCCTCATCTGTGAGGTGGGAATAATGCCAACCCCAGTGGATGTTTCCAGGATCCAATCTAGAGCTATCATAGATGGGAACATGCTTTGTGGACACAGAGAGGACCAGTTTGTGTTATCCTTGTTCTGCTCACCGCCATCATTATTGTTGACTGGCCGAGGTCCTTTGGGGTGCTGGGAAGCCCTGACCTTGTGCTGGAAAAGCTTGGTTCGATCCTGGTAAGCTTGAGCACTTGGCACCCCCACCCCTGCCCCAAATCACTGCAGCCCTGCCAGGGTCCAGCTCCCCACCCAGGCTGCCCTGCAACGAGCCTGTCCAGATGAGCAGCACCCTGGGGTCTCCAGTGCCCCCCAGCCAGGCCCTGCCCACCTCTTTGGACCACACCGATATCTCCCTCCACCAAAGGGGCCGTTACTACTCTCGGGGGGCCAGGCAGCTCCACAATGAAGTAAGGGTTGCTGGGGCGGGCGGGGACAGTGAGGAGTGCCCATGTGGCCTGGGACTGTGTGGGTGTGCATGACTGTGGCTGCTCATGTCGAGGGGAGTGTTGGTGGGGATCAGGGAGTGTGAGTGTGTGTGTGGTGTGTGTAGCTGTGTGAGCAGGGATGCAGCCTGTGTGGCTGTGTGAATATGTGGGGTGTGTGAGTGTTGGGGCCATCTGGTAGTATGAGGCTTGTGTGTACCAGTGTCCCTTTTGGTATCTGAGAGTGGTAATGTAGTGTGTGTGTGAGTGTGTGTGTGGGTTATGGTGATGACTCTGGGGTGCTTTGGGATGTCACTGTGGAGGCTTTGTGTGTGGGTCTATGTGTGTGTGTGTCCATCTTTCTGTGTGTGATGTGCCTGCATGTGTCTCTGTGTGTGTTTGTACTGTGTGGTGTGTGTGTATGTGTGAGTATCTATACCGTGTGTGGCAGGTCTGTCTGTGGGGTGGGAGTGTGTGTTTGTGTGTGTGTGTGTTTGTACTGTGGTGTGTGTGTGTGAAACAGAGTGTCTGTATACCTGTGTCTGTACCATGTGTGGCAGGTCTGTCTGTGTGTGTATTTGTACTGTGTGTGTGTGTGTGCACGCTTGCGCATGCGTCTGTCTACATATGTCTGTACCGTGTGTGGCAGGTCTGTCTGTCAGGTGGGAGTGTGGGTGTCTGGACGGGAGGCTGCGGTGCGGGTGTGGGGTGTGGGTTTCTCTGTCGGGCGTGTGAGTGTGAGTGCAGCGTGTGGTGTGTGTGTGCGGGGGTGGTGTAGTGAGGCGGTAGAGAGGCTGGCAGGCAGGCGGTCAGGGTGCCCCCCCCCCGCACTTCCCTGTGTGCAGTGGCTGGGCTGACAGCCGGGCGGAGAAGAAAACTAGACGTCAGGGAAATCAGTCAGAGACAAATCGATTCCCTTTAGAGGTGAGAAAAAGCAGATGCCGCGGCTGCTGGTGGCCTGTTAGGCTCTGAGCCACATCCCTCGCAGCCCTCCCCCACTCCTGCGCTGCCAACACCGCCCCCCAACCCTCTGCCTTTGTGCGGGGCCTGCTGCCTGGCGGCCGCACCAGCCCTTCCTGCGGCAGGGCCCCCGCCTGCACAGAGCCCACGCTGGGCATGTGTGTGTGAGTGTGTGACTGTGGGTGTGTGCATGCCTGTTTGTGATTGGGGAAGTACAGACGTCATTGTGGGCCTCAGCCGATGGCCCCACCTTGGAGACTTCAGAGGCTTCAGTTGGGCTCCCACTTGCTAAGGACAGCGAGGGAACTGGACCAGGGATAGGTGGAAGAGGAGCTGTCCTTGGGCAGCACTGGTACCCCAGCCTTCTCCCTGCATGCACATCAGGCCCCAGCAGCATCGCTCCTTCCTGTAGCCTAGTGAGGAAAGCTTATTCCCAGATCCAGCTGTCTGCCAAGCTGGCCCAGATCAGCTGCTGGAGCCTCAGACTCCAGTGGGGGGCAAAGACCAGCCTTGTGGCCTCATCCCTCCAGTGGAGCATGGGGCGTCTCTGGACCTGGGAGCCTGCCCCAGCTGCCAGCAGAGCTGCTCCTGCAGGATGGGGCCCTGACCTCTTCCTGGGCCTTGCAGACACCTCTGCTGTCAGATCACTCCCCTACTCCAGGTACCCCCACCTGCCACTCCCTTTCCCACTTGGTGGCAACAGCCAAAATATATCAGGAAACAAGGACTAAGCCTGTTGTTGCACAGAAGCTCTGTTTTCAGAGTTATCCCAGGCCCTCCTAGCCTGTATCTGCTGTCACCCACTCCGCATAGTTACTGAGCACTTGTTCCGGGCCAGGCTCTGAATTCAGCACCCCAGGCCTGCCTTCCGGGAGCCTCGCCTCTAGGTGGGGAAATACATCATGCTTCTAGCTGGGACTGAGAAGTACAGGGTAGGAAGAGAGGGTATAAAGGGTCTCCATACCAGACCTGGCCTCATCCCCGCCCAGACTGCTGGGGTCCAACCTCTTCTGCAGGCTCCCAGCGCTCACTCAGGCTGCTGCTTCTGTAGGCAGGGCCTCCCCACCTTTCTGTTTGCCCACCTAGCTCCTGCCCAGGAGGCTCTCTTGGAGCTCTGAGCGCGGCCGCCGCCTTTTCTCCTCACTCCACCGTGTCTGGGATGGGAGGCTCTGCAAGGCCAGTGGCCCCATCTTTCTTCCTTTGCAGACCAACCAGGCTTTTTCTGGCATGGATGTCCCACTATTTGAGTGTGAAGTATTTGAAGCTGGAGCTGTTCAGCTATCAGACAGTAGAAGAAGTGGCTATTTCAGGGGCTTGGATTCTATGATGCCCACACCCCAGGAATGCCCCTCTCTGACCCTCCCCTCTGCCTACCCCTGAGACCCTGCTCTCAGCTACATCTCAGCTCACTCTGGAATCAGGAACTTGCATTGACAGACCTGTGTTTCCATCCCTGGCTCTCGCTGTGTGTCCTGAGACAGGCACTATACCTCTCTGGGCCTTGTTTCCTCCCCTGCTAAAGGGATGAGGATTCAGGCCCTGCTCACCACCAAATAACTCAGGACAGATGGTGGGTGCAAGAGAGCTGCTGGGAGTAACAGATGTTTTGGTGACTGGTGTTCATGGGGAAGGCTCATGGAACCCTTTCCAACCCCCACCCCTGGCCTGGATTCCCCGTGTCTAGCCAGATGGGAGAGGCCAAGGATCGATCTACAAACATTGATTGAACCAATTCTGGACCAAACCCTGTTGTGGAGAGATAGCACTTGGCACAGAGCCCATGGGATGTGTTGAAAGAAATGACTTCTGAGAAGAGGAATGGACGGTTGTGTGGATGTGGAGTTGCTGGATGGCCCCTCCCCCTAGGGAGCTTACACTCTCACAGGACAGGAGAGTGGGCTCTGGTTCCAGTTCTGCTTCTGACCTGCTCCTGGCCTTGCTGTTCATCCCTCAGTAAAACTGAGAGCTTAAGCTCTGTGACCTTGGAGACCATTTCCTGCTGTGATATTAATACCACCGCTAATAATGACAGTAGCAGTCGAGGCAGGAGCAAGCATGCTAATATTAGCCACACCTGTTGAGGGCCCGGCACATGCCAGGCCCTTACATATGTGATGATGTCAGTCCTCGTGATGAGCTGCACTCAGCATCTCCATGTTGACTGCGAGGGGACCGCTGGATCCCAGAGCCAGGACAGAACTCAAGGCTATTTTGGTTGAGCAGAAAAGAGGTGTTCAGCTGACCTCAAGTACGAGAGGGTTGAGTGAAAAGAGTCTCATTGTGGGGACCTGGGTGAATCAAAGCAGTGGAGTGCAGACAGAGCTGGGACTGCGGTGTGGAGCTCCAGGGAGCCAGAGGCACCCTGTGCATCTGCCACAAGTCCCTGAAGCTGCAGTCCCTGCATCATCCCTAGGTACCTTGGTCTCCGCTGCTTCTCTGCTTCTTTCTGTTGCACGCCGTCTCCTGCATTCGTTTCTTCCTGTGTATCTGGCCTGGACCTCAGCCCCTGCTCCTTATAGACGTGGCTGCTCTGTGGCCCCAATTCTTCCCTGGCTTCCCTCCAGGCCTCCTTACAGGCCCTCTCCCTTGGCTGCCTTTCCAGTTCACTGTGCACAGCTGGGTTCCTCCACTCAACCCCTGCCGATTCCCACACCACAGTCTGCCTCTGGATTGGTTGCCCTCTGGTCTGGCCCCGCTCCTCATCCAATCAGCTGTGGTGGGCGGGGCACTTCCGCCAGCCGTCCTCAAGCCTGGCCTCAGGACCCTGTCACACTCTGAAAAGTTGTTGAGGACCCGAAAGAGCTTTGGTTTAGGCAAAATATTGTTAAATATCTCTGGATATTTACCACATTAAAAATTAAAACTGAGAAATTACAAAATATTTATTAATTCTTTAACAGCAACAAGAATAAACACTGCACATGAACATATATTTTTCATAAAAAATAACTATTTTCCTAAAACAAAGAAACCTGAGCAGAAGAGTGACTTCCTTTAGGTTTTTGTGAATCTCTCTGGTGATTCACTTCAGAGGAGACAACTGGGTTCTCCTGTGTGCTTCTTTCTGCATTCAACTTTTTGAGAATCGCAGTCTTGAATCCTCTAGAAAATGCCACTGTATGCTTGCATCAGTCAGCGTAAAAGGCAAATACTGCCTTCTAACTTTGCAGGCCCCCAAAGAAAAGCAGTGACTCAGGTGGTGCCTGAAGCCCCTGCAGGGCCTCTTGGGTGTGCGGTGATCTTCCTTACCCTGATGAAGGCTAAAGGAACCCAGCAAACAGCCTAGGCAGGACACCGGGTTCCCAGAGCTCAGCCGTCCAGTGGTGGAACTTTGAGCTGACTTGGGGGCAGCCGAGGCTAAGAACAACTTCCTGGGGGACGCAGTAGGTGAATGAAGCCATGAAAAATGAGCGTTCTGGGGAGGCAGAAGGGAAAGGAGTTTTCCAGGCAGTATAAAATGATTGGGCACATCTTTAAAGTGGGAAAGTGAGGCATCGAGCCAAGGTCGGCTGAGACCTTTACACCCCGAGCACTGACAGGATCATAGTGGTGCTGAGTCTCACCCTATGTAGCTCAACATCAAGTTTATTTTCCATAGTGACACTAAACTTCCTTGCAAGTTGAAGTTAAAATAGCCTCTTTCTGGTTTCTGGATTGCAATCTTGTGGGTAAGTGCGCAGATGCAGGACCGGTCTCATTTTTTGATGCCATGCTGTGTTAGCACCCGAGGGATGGGCTCCCTCTGCCTCTCAGATCATGTATGGGCACTCAGGGTGAATGACAAGCAGGGTGGGTGGGGATGGGGGGCCTGAAAAGAACCTGGCAGCACTCCTAGAGCACCTGTGATTCAGGGCACCCCGTGCCAAGGGAGCAGCCTGGCCTGGAGCTGTCCTCTCAGTGGGGAGGAAGTAGAAACCTCAGCCCAGCCTGGAACCTCCAAATCTGGGCAGGGAGTATGAACTACCTTCCCTGCAGCCTCTCGTCTTTCTGCTTCATTGTGGGGTGTGGACTTTGGAGGCTGATGGAAGGGTGCTGAGGAGGGGATGACTCTCACCCAAGCAGAGAGCTAGAGGACATGGGCTTGGTCAAGACTGGAGGTCTCAGGGTTACATGATGGTCTGTGGAAGCACTGACAGTGTAAACTCCAGCTCTGCCTCTTTTTTGTTTGTTTGTTTTTGAGACAGAGTCTTCCTCTGTTGCCCAGGGTGGAGTGCAGTAGTGTGATCTCAGCTCACTGTAACCTCCACATCCCAGGTTCAGGTGATCCTCCTGCCTCGGCCCTCCGAGTAGCTGGGACTACAGGCATGCCCCACTGTGCCTGGATAATTTTTGTATTTTTAGTAGAGATGGGGTTTCACCATCTTGGCCAGGCTGGTCTTGAACTCCTGACCTCAAGTGATCTGCCCACCTCGGCTTCCCAAAATACTCGGATTATAGGTGTGAGCCATCACACCCTGCTGGTGCCTCAGTTTTCTTATCTGTGAAGCAGGGATGATGGCACCCAACTCCCGTGGGTGACTGTAGTAAAGGCAAAATGAGATCATAGGAATCTGGCATTTGGTGCAAAGCATGGGGCCAGTTCCCTGAGGCATGAGCTTTGTTTCATCTCTCCTGTGCAGTGCTATAGATCAGGTCCTGGTTCACAGGAATTGCTCAATCAAATATTTTGGAGAAAAAAGTTAATAAACATATCAGTGGCTCAGGTAAGGTCAGTACCTTCCCTAGGCGAGACCTAGTCCATCTACCTTGTTTTACAGATGGGAAAATAAGACCCAGAAAAGGGAAAGGACATGTTTAAGGCCATGCAGCAAGTTAGTACCTTACCTGGATATTAAACTGAGGCCCTGCTACCATCAGCCATAGGACCCACAGCAAGGAAGTCCTTCTGGGTGTCTAGGGGAGAGGTTTGGGCCCTCCTCCATGTGCGTGTGTGTGTGCGTGTGCAAGTGTGTGTGTCTGGGAAGCCAGAAGATTACACTCTTCTTTCTAAGCCTTCTAGCCCTTGCTGGAAGGCCTGTAGTGAGTGGGTGGCCTGCCTCACCCTCTGCACACTCCGCCCTGTTTATTGAGATTTCCATGCAGCCTGAACTCCTGTGGGGAGGTGTTATCTTCTGGACCAGAGCCCTATCTGCCATGAAGCCATTGTGGTGTCATAAGGGCTTCTAAGAGATCCCAGGCTGGAGATGGAGAGCAGATTTGAAGAGGTGGGAGGCAGGGGCTGGTGTCATAACACACTTTCCACCCCTGGGCTGGGAGGGGCACTTTGTTTCTCCCTCCTGCTGAACTCTCCCAGGCCAGGTGACCTCATCTTGCTCCTGTGCTTGTTTTCCAAAGGGTGTTGTAAGTCGACTGTCTGCTTTCTTCCACCACAGTCAAAGTGTGGCCTGTGGAGCAACAGCTTCAGCCACAGCTGGGAGCTGGTTGGAAGTGCAACATCTCAGGCCCCACCCTAGAACATTAACGTCTCTGGAGGCAGGACCCAGGAATCTGTTTCACCAGCCCTCTTCTGATGCTTAGAAAAGTTTAAACATCACTGCTTTACTCTATTTCTCAACAAAAAGATGGCATTCAGTTTGGCTAGAATTAAAAGGGGTGGGTGTTTCCTGGCAGGTTTTAGAAACCTATTTAAATGGTTCCGTTGTCCATTCATCCATCCATCAACCCATCTATCCATCCAGCCAGCCATCCACCCTTTTTTCATTCAATAGACTTTCAGCTGCACTCGGAAGTTGAAACGGGAAGGCTCAGGGGCCCGGGCTCCTCCAGCTTGCTGTGAGGCACCACTGTGTGGCAGAGGAGATGGCCTCTGTCCCCTTTATCCTCCAAGTGTACCCATGGTCTTCAGGCCAATCACTTACTTGAATCTGAGTGTGTCTCTGATCTATAATCCTAAAAAAGCTACCTAATGCGGGGGTCCAAGAGGGAAGGGGGAAGAAATTGCATGCACTTGGCGTCTATTGTGTGCCAGGTGTGTTCACACGTGTTATGACTTTCCACTCTTCCAGCAGCCCCTCATACTGGGTAGTATTATTCTTATTTTATAGATAAAAATATTGAGGCTGAAAGAGACCAAGGCCGCAAGCATAAAAACCAAGATTGGAACCAAAGCCAGTTCTTCTTGATCCCGGGGGCTGCACCCTTCTTCTGTTCCATGTTTCATTGTTCTTAGTGGACCTGGGGATCAATAGCTAGAGGTTAAAGAACAAACTGATTTGGGAAGTGCTTCCAGTGCTGTCCTGAGTGATGTCTAGAGATTAGCAGGCTGGCTGTGAAGTGGTTAGCTGCCCATCACTGGAACTATGCAAGCAGAGACTGGTCATGGTGGTCATGGTGTTGGTCCTGTATGAGTGTGATGTGGGGAAGGACTGACACCAGATGACCTTTGAGGGCCTTCTGCTCTCTGAGGTGGGCCTGCTTGGTCCTGCTCCCGGGTCAGTGCCCCATGGATGGAGCCTCTGAAGCCAGCTGCTCATTATCTGTGGATCCTCTGCGGGGACACTGCCAGCTCCCAAACAGGAAACATGTCCAGAAATCTGTAATTAGAGCTGGGAGCCACAGGCCTGAGAGGTGCCTGCTGCAGCTTCAAGTGCAGACATGCCACCCTGGTTAAGTCCCTGGGAGAGAACCTAGTGAGTCACGCCCTCAGAACTTCTCCCTGCCTGTGGCACCCCCGCCCCACCCCATTCCCCTTGGAAGGAAACCTGTGTTGGCCAGGAACCTACTGGGTTTCATATATGTTCTCTCCTTTGTTCCTCCCCAGAACCCTGGGAGAGAAGAAATGTCTGCCATGATGCAGGCGAGGAACCCAAAGCTCCCAGACATCACATGGCTCACTCAAGGTGATCCTACTGTGGCCCTTGCCTTTCTGAGTGCCTGGTCTGACCTCTTGATCCCTCTCAGAGAGAATGTCACAGTCAAAGGAGGGATGCAAGAGGCCAGTGGCACAGAGAGAGGTCTGTGTGGGCCTGAGTGGCTCCTGGGTCTTCCCCGACTGACCATAACGCCCTTCAGCCTTTCTGAATCTGCCATGAAGGGACGGGTCCCTGCAGTGTTCCTCTGCCAGGCTGCCTGGCAACCCATGGCAATTGTGGTGGTGTTAAAACATGGCCACAGGCCAGGCGCAGTGGCTCACGCCTGTAATCCCAGCACTTTGGGAGGCCAAGGCGGGCGGATCACCTGAGGTCAGGAGTTCGAGACCAGCCTGACCAACATGGTGAAACCCCATCTCTACTAAAAATACAAAAAAAATTACAAAAAAAAATAACCAGGCATTGTGGCACGTGCCTGTAATCCCGGCTACTCAGGAGGCTGAGGCAGGAGAATCGCTTGAACCTGGGAGGTAGAGGTTGCAGTGAGCTGAGATTGCACCATTGCACTCCAGCCTGGGTGACAAGAGCAAAACTCCGTCTCAAAAAACAAAACAAAACAAAACAAAAACACAAAACAAAACAAGAAACAAAAAACCACAAAAACAACAAAAAAACATGACCACAAATTATTTGACACTTCTTCTATGGAGAGATGGGGTCTATGTCCCTTCTCCTTCAATCTGGGAAGATTTGTGACTTTTTCACCCCATAGAGTTTGACAGAAGAGACCCTAAGTGAGTAAAGACCATGCCCCTGCAAATTCTACTTTGTTTGCTGGAACACTCTCTTGGAGCCCTGAGCCACTATGTAAAGAAGTAGGAAGATTCACTGTCCTGAAGCTGCCATGTTGTGAGGAAGCCCAAGCCACATGGAGAGGCCATGTCTAGGTGCTCTAGTCAACAGTCCCAGCTGAGCTTAGCCATCTAACATCCCCAGCTGTTTTAGTTTTTCCTGAAATCCCAGAAATCGTGGAATAGAGACAAATCTCCCCTGCTGTGCTCTGTCTGAACCGCTGACCCACAGAATCTGGGCACATAATAACATTATTTTGTGCCATTAGGTATATAGTTGATTTGTTATGCAGCCATACATAACCAGGACAGCTATGTCAGCTATGAAGTGCCATGCAGTCATCTCGGAGGTCCCACCCACAACATCTTCTCCCTGTACTCCTGGGAAGCTGGCTGGGCTCATACTCTTAGTGCAAAGCATTGTACAAAGGGAAGGGCATGAGACTGGGGGGCCCTGCATCTCCTAGATAAGAACTTCTTCCACCCACTCCCTTCTCAGAGATGAGCACCCCAAATCTGGGTCTGCCTCAGGCCCTCTTGTGTATGACTAAGGGTATTGGCTGAGTGTGGTGGCTCATGACTGTAATTCCGGTACTTTGGGAGACTGAGGCAGGAGGATCCTTGAGCCCAGGAGTTCAAGACCAGCCTGGACAACACAGCAAGACCCTGTCTCTACAAAAAATAGAAAAAAATTGGCCGGGCGCAGTGGCTCACACCTGTAGTCCCAGCACTTTGGGAGGCCAAGGCAGGCAGATCACCTGAGGTCGGGAGCTTGAGACCAGCCTGACCAACATGGAGAAACTCCATCTCTACTAAAAATACAAAATTTGCTGGGCGTGGTGGCACATGCCTGTAATCCCAGCTACTTGGGTGGCTGAGACAAGAGAATCGCTTGAACCCAGGAGGCAGAGGTTGCCGTGAGCCAAGATGGTGCCATTGTACTCCAGCCTGGGCAACAAGAGTGAGACTCCATCTCAAAGAAAAAAAAAAAAAGCGAAAGAAAAAGATTAGCCTGGTATGGTGGTGGCAGTGCCTGTGGTACCAGCTACTTGGGAGGCTGAGGTGGGAGGATTGCTTGAGTTTGGGAGGTTGAGGCTACAGTGGGCTATGATTGTGCCACTGCACTCCAGCCTGGGTGACAGAGCGAGACTCTGTCTCAAACAACAACAACAACAACAAAAATAAAAGTCTTCATCCCTGTCACCTCTTCAGAGCTGTGAGCTCTTGGGCAAGTTACTGAACTCAGTTTCTTTGTCTGTAAGATGGGCATGAAAGATACCTACTCTGAGCGTTATTGTTAAGCAGTTCCCAGCACACAGTCAGTGCTCTGATCAGTGTAGCCCATTACTGTTGCCCCAAAGTCACCTTCTTTCTGGACCCTGTTACCATCTCCATGTGCACAGGACTTTACAGTAAGTATTCCCTCATCCTCCCAGTAATCCTGTGGGGCAGGTAAGCATCATCCCCACTGCGGCTCCAGGGGATGTGGCCCCATGGCCAAGGTCTCAGCTATGGACCCTGAGATTGGGGCTATTTCTGCTCTTGTTGAGCCTCTTCTGGGATTTGTCTCCACATTCTCTGCTGGGACTCCTGGCTGACTTGCCCAGTCTCCTCCTCCCTTCTGGTCTCTCCTGCCTCTGGACTTCTCGAATCTTAGCCCACGTGACTTTGGATAACTCCGTTTCCTTGTCCGGGTCTCAGTTTCTCCATCTTTAGGATGTGGAAGTTGGGTTGGCTGCTGTCTCAGGGCCTTTCAGCTCTAAGAGAATCAGGTCAGTTTTCCTATCTTTTATTTCCCAGGGTGGCTTGCCCACAGGACTGCCTACTGCTCCTCTCCAAGCTGAACCTGCCCTGGCTGTGAACAACCCAAGAGGGTCCCATATCCCTGAGTCTGGGTCAGCAGGGCCAACCCCTGAGAAGAGAGAAGGGCCACCAACCTCTCTTCCAGGAGCTGAGGTGCTGGGGCATTTGCATCCAGCTTGCCCACACTCTCAGTTTTGCCTGGCAGTGTGGCCAGGTGATGGGCCCACACAACCAGGCCTGTCCTCTGGGCTTCTGCCCAGCTGTGGTCCTAGTGGCAGCTCTGGGTGGCAATGGGCTCTTCAGCTTCCTGACTTCTGGTGGTCCAGCCACTGCTGCTTCTCCTTCTGTTGGATCTTTCCTGGCTGACTTCACTGGTCCTTCAGGCTGATCCGAGACCTTACTTCCTCCAGGCAGCCTTCCCTGTTGTGCGATGTCAGGCTCTTCCTTGGTCTTCACAGAATGCAGAGAGGATCCTGGTTGCGTTGCAGTCTGTAACTGCCTGTTTCCTTACAGCTTCCCGGTCTAAGACCTTAAGCCCCAGCAGGGCAGGGCCCATATCTGTCTTGCTTGCCTCTGCTTCTCCAAAACCCCATACAGTGCTGGTGCTCAGCAAACACAGGTTGACCAAATTAACTTTTGATAAAGAAACAACTAACTAGAGCAATGATGCTCCTTCCTGAACCTATTCCAGCCTCATGTGACTGCGCCTTAAGCCAGCCCAGGAAAAGATGACTTCAACAGCATATTATTTTGGTCCTTATAGGACTACTTTTACTGAAATGTCTGTTGGTATGTATTGATATTGCTCCCCCAAAACATCTCCATGAGACTTGTCTTTGTGTCTCTTCTGAGAATTTTATAATGAGGACCGTTGGGAAAAATGTTGTAAAGCAGACAACAAGAAACAGCTATGACTTTCCCTTCATCAGGCTTTATGGGTTGATTTACTGATTTTATATCATGGACATTGTGTGATTGATCAGGTTTCCTCTTTTGCACTTGCTGCCAGGGAGTTCAAGTCTAAAATTTTGACCCTTTGAAACAAATTTACAACTTTATGGTATTCATTTTTGATTTAGCCAGATCTCTGGCCCTTCTTCTGTTTTGCTTCTTATACTCCTATCCATTTCTAATTTAGGTTTTATTGTGGTACTTTACATATCTTTATAAATCTCCTATTTGTAGATTTACATATGCTTTCAGTCACTTTTGAGGGGAACAAGGCAAGTTATGCAAAGTACTTCAGAGCACACTATTCCTGGGCTGACCCAGGATTCAGCCTGCAAGCTAAAGAGTGCTGGTACTAGGCCTGCTTTGGGACACAGGGGTCTTCCCCTGTCTCGGCTGTGGCCATACAGATCCCCGGCAGCCCCGTCCACATGCTGCAGGCTGTGTGCTGCCAGACTGTGCACTGGGTTGTTATCCCCTGACTTGAATGGGTCTGGTTCCCAGGCTTCCTCCTGAGCTGCTGGCCTCACCACCCTGCTGCTGGCATCTTGTCCAGCCTTGCCTCTGTGCTTCCTGACCTCCTGCCTTCTCTCCCTTCTGTGTAGATGTTCAGTGCTGCCCTTGAGAAACTGGCTTAGCTCCCTTCTCAGCTAAGACTTGACCTTGTCCCTTGTATGTGGGCTGATTCCAGTTGCTATGGGCAACCACACTTGGCTATCCAGGCTGGCCCACTGGTCTTTTGCTGGCTCAGGCCAGGGTAGCTGACCTCCAGGCCTTGAGGACGGGCCTGAGACAGCCTGAGTCAGGAACAGAAGCTGAGAGTTAATACTAAAGCAGATACGATGCTCAGCTTCATCATTTTATCTCTGGAGATAGACATTTACCCCAAGAGCCCGTGACAGTGAGTACTAGGAGTCCCATTTGACAAATGGTGAAACAGAGGTTCAGAGAGATGTGTTCTGCCCAAGGTCACACAAGAAGTCAAAGGACAAAAGGGATTTTTCCTTCCAATCTGATGCTGGGCCGCTTCAATCATACCACTTTCCATCCCGGAGGCAGGGGCTGGACTCTCCAGCAGAGATTGGGTGGGGGAGTTTCCAGGTGCTTCCTTGCAAGATGGGTCCTCTGAGGGTCATGGTCTTTTGGGAAGCCCCAGCCCAGCCAGAGTCACCAGTTGCCTAGAAGGGACATGGGCTTCCTCCCTTTCCTCTGTAAAGCATGGTTTGAGAAGGAGATTCAGCCCACATGCTCTGACTATCTGCCTCTTGGATGTAGAAATTGGGAAAGGGAAAGTCAGAAGAGGTGACCGCAGGGTGGGGGCAGTAAGACTTGGGGAGCCTTGGAGGGGCTTCTGTTTGGTGTTCCAGGATTCAGACCTGGGCTCTGTGCTCCGGTGAGGCTGCCACACGTTTTCCCTGGAGCTGCGCCCTCCTTCCTTCCCACAGGACCACAGTGTTCAGAGCCAGTGCCTTTCGAGGTGGTGGTAGCAGGGGACTTGCAAGACCCTCTCCCCCAGCCTGGGCATCAAGACAGGTGGTATCGATCCTTTTCTCTCTGAGTGACCTCACACATGCCCCTTGACTCTGCGGGCCTGCGTTTTTGTCATCCGTTAAATGGGGCCCCGAGCCCTTGCCTGCCTTTCTTTTCCTGCTGTTGTGATAACCAAAGTCTTTGTGTTCTGAAATGTTTTTCCATCTCTCATCTGAAATGCTGTGCAGAAACAATTTCCTAGGGGAACTCTGTGTACCTCCTCACCGCCGACTCTCGACTCTCCTTGCTGAAAGCAACAAAACCCCTCCAAAAACAAAAGACATCAGTGCATCAGAATTCACGGAGCGGGTGGTGCTGTTTGAATTGGAAATCACTGAGGTGGTTTGGTTTCTATTCGGTATCAGAGCTTCAGTCATGCAATGAGAATTGGTTAAGGTTTTGTGCAGTTCCACAAATATTTATCGAGTGCCTGCTCCTTGTTCAGCCTCGTGCTCAGTGTTGGAGCTGGAGAGGTGAAAAACCACAATGTGTGTGCTTGAGGGCACTGACCTCCGAGGCAGCCAGACCTGGCTCTGAGTCCCCGCTCTGGTCCTCACCACCCCGTGACCCTGGGCAAGTCAGCTCCCTCCCTGAGCTTCAGCTGTGCCATGTGTGATGCGAGGCTAATGATGGCACCGTCCTCACATGTTGCTGTGAGAATTAAATAAGAAAATGCAAAGCTATTTTGTGAACAGTGACAGAAATACCAAATATGGTTTTTGTTTTAGGAGCAAGTAGAAGACGGACCCTGCTCCATGGCAGTCATGGTTCAGTAACTGATTAGTTATGATACTGGGAGCTTCGGGCTGGCGGGAAGCATATATAAGATGCTGAAAGAGCACAGGGAGGCCAGGAGGCTTCTTGGAGCTAGTGATGACTTCTTAGCATGTAGTGATGGGATCTGCCCAGGACTACCAAAGGAAGGCACACGTGAAATTTGGTTAGAGAAGCCCTTCTAGATTTCTGGGAAGACAAATCTTGTATACATGATCTCTGCTACTCAGATGTTGCTCTCAAATTCTCCTGATGTCATTTTCAGGAAAGTTACAACCACATCTGTATCTTTGGACAGAGATTGGGGAGGAACAGGGCTGTAGTGGCTGTGGGTCGATTCTTTGAAGGCTCATGATGGAGATGGCATTGGATGCGTGGTGGGGAGGGAATTCCAGGCAGGAGGAAGGCAAGGAGGGGGAAGGTTCCTGGTGTGCAGGCAGTGGGCAGAGTCAGAAGGTCAGTCCCTCTAGCTATCTGATCCCCCAACCCTGAACTGTCTAACACCTGCCAGGCCAGAGTGTATGGAGCCTCTGCTGGCTAAGGAGCTTGGATTGGAGTGCCTTGGGGCCTGGCAGGCAGCATGAGCTCAGAAGTCAGAAGTGAGCAGGTAGGAGGGGTGCACTGTTCTTTGGCAACACGGGCATGGCTGGGTCAGGTGAGGCATGGGAAAGACAGGCAGGAGATGCAAAAGGCAGCTGGGACAATAGTGCAGGTAAGTGGGACTCAGAATTTTGTTTTCTTTTGTTTTGTTTTGATGGAGTTTCACTCTTGTTGCTCAAGCTTGAGTGCAATGGTGCGATCTTGGCTCACTGCAACCTTCGCCTCCCAGGTTCAAGCAATTGTCCTGCCTCAGTCTTCCAAATAGCTGAGAGTTAATTTTTTGTATTTTCAGTAGAAACGGGTTTTACCATGTTAGCCAGGCTTGTCTCGAACTCCTGACCTTGGGTGATCCACCTGCCTTGGCCTCCCAAAGTGCTGGGATTACAAGCATGAGCCACCGTGCTTGCCCGGCCAAGAATGGGTATTTAGATTGTGCCGGGATGGATGGAGCACCTGTCCAGTCTGGGTCCTAAAACCCTCACACACTATGTTCCCTATGTGTGGTAGATTTTCTCCATTTCCCACTCATATTCATTCTCCACCCTTCTCCACCCCTTTGTGTGCCCAGGGAGGGTGACCCTTATGGACTGAAGCAAACAATTCACTTGTTCACTGGGCTCTGGCTGAGTTCAGTCAGTGAAATTCTTTGCAGTTACTATTTCTACATAACTAACTAGACTGAAACAACCACCATTTTGTTGTGCTATGGATTCAGAGGGTCAGGAATTCAGAAAGGGCACAGCAGGGATGGCTTGTCTCCATTTCAGTGTCTGGGACCTCAGTCTGGAAGACTGAGGCTGGGGGATGGGATGATCTGAAATCTCCCTCAGTCACATATGTGACAATTGATGCTGACTGTCAGCTGGAACCTCAGCTATGGCATTCTCCTGGATCACCTATATGTGGCCTCTCCCGGTGGCTGCTTGGGCTTCTTCACAGCCTGGTGGCTGCCTTCCAAGAATGAACATCCCAAAGAGAACCAGGTGGAAGCCGCATCACATTTTGACCCAATCTCAGAAGTTGCGTAGTGTCACTTCTGCTGTCATCACAGCTATGCCCAGATTCAAGAAGTGTTAAGGTCTCTTTGGAAGAAGAGTGTATGGGATGAGATATATTGAAGCAGCCATTTGGAAAATGTGGTCGGCCATAGGATAGATAGGCTGGAAATCAGATTCATTCATTTACTTATTCACTGGTTCAATCAACAAACCGCGTGGGATAGGAATGACTGTGGTTCTCTACCAAATGCCACAGCCCCTGCCAGTTTGTTGTCTCCTTCATGGCAGCGCTGGCCCCACAGGGCTTTTAGGAACTGTTCCTTCCCCTTCTGTTGTGAACCGTGGGGTGCTTCACCAGCCCTTTCTAGAGTCTTTAACCCTGCTCCTACTTTTTAAAAAGTTCCTTCATTAGTTACCCCTCTGGAGTGACTTTTTCCCTGCAGGACTATCAGGATACACCATACGACACAGAAGGAGCCTGGGCTCCAAGTGCCTGAGGTCTCACAATAAATGCCCAGAGGAGGCAGAATTTAAACGCTGCTGCCCTGGCTCTGCATCCTGTGCCCTTTTTCAGGGATCTGCTAGTGATGTGTAAGAAGGAAGAAGTTGTCAGCCCAGCTGAGCCCTGCCAAGTCCTGGAGCTGGTTCTTCTGGAGCCTTCCAGCACCCCCTCTTTGCATGCTGGACTCAATTGCTAACCAGGCGCGACCTCGTGTGTGGTATCTGCAGACTGGGGGCTCCCTGGGGCCCACCAGGCTCCTAGCCCTTCCTGGGTCCACTAACCCAGGGATGGATTGCAGCGTGAGATGAGTGACATGCTCTCCCACGTGTTCACATGTACCTGGGTCACTAGGTTTAAGAACACCATTGTTTCACAGCTGGGCACTTAGGCTGGAGAGGTGAAGCGACTAGCCATGGCCACACAGCACATGAGCTGAGCATTTCCAGCCTCACATCCACTCTGCACATACCAATCTAGCCTCTTAGAGATTTTAAAGAGCTTTCGTTTCTCACTTAATGAAGAGTAAGAGTGATGATGGTGATGATTATGATGATGACAGCAACAGTCTACTGAGCATTTCCCATGTGCCAGGCATTTGGCATACATCATCTCATTTAATCCTCCTTCTTAAGGGTGCACAAAATTTCAGGAGGCCCTCCCTCTCAGAGCTGTGCAAGTGCAGAGGGGTTGCGGGGGTGGGCCCCTCATTAATGTTTGAGCCAAGGAGGCATCACATACTCATCCTCATCCTGGCCCTGCTCACAACAATCCTGTGATGTAGGTGGTGTCTTGAGTGACAGCATCAAACCTCAGAGGTGAAGTGACTTGTTCTGGGGCACATAGTTGGTAAGAGGCAGAGCAGTTGTTTTTGTTTTTTTTGAGAGAAGTCTCACTCTTGTACCCCAGGTTGGAATGCAATGGCGTGATCTCTGCTCACTGCAACCTCCACCTCCCAGGTTCAAATGATTCTCCTGCCTCAGCCTCCCAAGTAGCTGGGATTACAGGCACCTGTCACCACACCCAGCTAATTTTTGTATTTTTAGTAGAGACGGGGTTTCACCATGGTGGCCAGGCTGATCTCGAACTCCTGACCTCGAGTGATCCACCTGCCTTGGCCTCCCAAAGTGTTGGGATTACAGGAGTGAGCCACCGCACCGGGCCCAGAGCGGGGGTTTGAACTGTGTCAGATTGAGTCGGATTGACTGTTAATCTTATGTGGTTATGATGTCCTTTCCACCCAGAGATAAACAGAGACTCAAACAGATTGGGTGACTTGCCTCAGGCCACTGCAATGTAGGGGCAGCCTAAGGTAGTCATTTGGGAAATGTTTGTTGATTGAATTAATGAGAAAGTGGCTCCTGAAGACAGGAAGTGAACTGGTAAGGAGGCCAGCTGTGGAAGGCCCCAGGTGAGCAGAGCCTTCCACTTGGATGGCTTCCTGTTTACTTATTCTAGGGGAAAAAATAAAAATATAAATGGAACATTTGACAGCAAAGCAAGGCTGTGTGATAATTCTATTCCCAGATCAAATCACAGTGCAGGGAATGCGTTATCATCAACGTGATTACCTTGGGGGGAACAGAGACAGGGAGTTTTATTAAATGAGACAATCTTGCTAAAAGGAAGCCTTACATTAGACTTTGGGCCTTAAATAATATTAGTGTCAAGAGCTGACAAACATTCCTCACACCGCGTCTGGGAGCGCACTGCCTCCAAGCAAGAGGCCTTGGGGGCTGCGCCCTGTGCTGGAGTGTCCCTGGTGGTGGTGGGCGGAGCAGCCCCTGGCTCAGTGACCACACATTCCTGGGCTGTGGCTCTCTGGCCACTAAATAAAGAGTTCAGCCCCCACTTTTCTCTCAGGCCAGCAGGCACCTCCTTCCTGGTGATGCTGGGACCAGGGGACCCTCTGCCTCCCCACAGAGAGGGGGCCCTGTCTTTTCTGCCCTGGGCACAATGATCTTGAAACTCAACAGGCCCCCAAAGGAGACAAATAATTGGCTTCCAGATGGGATTCCCCTCCCCTCCCAGACAGTGTGCCTGGGCTGCCCTGGCACCGTTCCTCTTCTCTTCCTTGTGCCTTGCTCCCTTGGCTCCATCTCCCCACCTCTCTCCCTCTCTGCATGTCTCTGTCTCTGCAGGGAGACCCAGAGCTCGCATCACCCAGTGGTTCAGAGCACAGTCTTTGAAGCCATGAAGGTCTGGGAGGTCTGAGTTCAAGTCCTGCCTCACCATCCCTGTGACCCTGAGCATGTTACTTGGTTTCTTTGGTTGTAGGTATCCTTGTCTGTAAAATGGTTAACTAGTGTCAACCCTACAGGTTTGTTCTGGGGACTGAATGAGTTTGTCTGTGTAAAGCTCCTATCCCAGTGCCTGGCATACAGGAAGTGCCCAAGTCATCTCCTCTCCACTCTGTCTTGGCTCCTCTTTCCGCCTGTCCCTCCTCCCTTCCACCACCCCTACATGCCCCCTCCCAGGAAGGATTATGGGTTGCTGGAAGGAAAACTTCTCCAGCCAATGGTGGGAAAAAAGCATTTAATGTGAGCTTTATTCCATGCAGATTCTAGATCTGGGGGCTCCCAGAAGTCACCCATTATAGCCTCTCTTATGATAGATGGGGAAACTGAGGCTCCAGACAGGGGCTGGGATGTGTCTGTGCGGGTTTCCTCCTGCACAGGAGGATGTAGATCTACTGATCTATTCAAGATCAGTAGATCTTGAGTTCAATCTCTGCCTCTCCTTTTTCTCTCAACCATAGGATAAATTATAGAGTGATGGTAACAATAATAGTTCTAATTCAGCAGAAACTTAAGTGTGCAGGGCCCTGTGCTAAGTTGATGTAATGATATTGCCATATAGCCAATGAGATGATGTTCCCAGTTGTAGAGGAGTAAACAGACTCAGAGTGGTACTCAACTGGTCCAGATTGTACATGTAGTAGGTGGAACCAGTATTGGAAACGCCATCTGTCTCACACTACGGCTGGCTCAGACACAAACAGCAGTTCCTGAGGCCACAAAGCAGGATGACCAGTGGCAAGGCCAATGACAGCATGGGTCTAGGACTCCATTTTTATTCTCTGTTGACCTTGAAGAAGTCAATTAACCTGTCTGAGTCTTGATTACATCGCTTGTAAGGTGGAGGTGATAATTTGCAAGATAGTGCCTACACTGATCATTATAAAGCCCCTGGAATCTTGGGCTGAAGGGACTCTAGGGGTCATCCCATCCAGCCCCTATTCCACTCCATGCCCAGAGGGATTAGGCAACTTGCTGGGTAGAAGCCAGAAGGGCTGGAGCACGGATTTGGTCCATGGCTGTAGGATGTCAGGGGTGTGCTGTGTGATCACATGATTTTCAGTTCTTTTCTTAGAGCAGCTTGTGTCTTCACAATACTGGCTCCACCCCACTCCTCTGTGGCCCTGTCACCCTCTCTGCCAGGTGCTTCTGTGTCACTGCCACACCCACTCCACCACCCCTGGAGTACTGTCCCTCCTGCTTAGAGAGGGAACTGGCAGAGCAGCAGGGTCAGGACTGGGCTGTAGGGAGCTCTGGGCTCCAGTCTGATGTTGATGGAGTGTCTGTGTTCTGCAAGCCTCTTCCTCTTTATGCCTCTCGGCATAAGAATGCACCATGCCCTTATGTATTAAAAGCTGGATAAGTTTATCTTTCTCCAAACTACAGTCTATGCATATTTCCGACACTTCTAGGCGTTGCACAGAACAGCAACTCATCATCAGGTGAGTTTGGGAAATGCTGGGTTAAATGAAGTTCAACAGCTTTTTCTCCCAACTCTTCTTTATTAAAATAATTGATTTAATTTCAGAGAAAATGCGGACTCACTGAGACACACACGAAGTGCAGAGTCATATAAGGCAAACATCGATCATCACCACTCTTCGTCATTCTCACTTTGCAGAGCAAGCGATGTTTTCTCGCATGTCTCTCTCTGTGCTTATAAAGTACATGTGCAAAAACTCTCACACGCATATATAGGATGCTAAAGAAATTTGTTCTTGTTTTCTCCTGAAAGCCTTGTCTGGGCCTGGAATGTGCAATGGGCTCTCAGTCTTCAAGACCAGCTGTGCCGCACAGCTTTCCCAAGTCCCTGGCCCTTTGCATCCACAGAGTGTCTTGGGGAAGCCTTTGGACAAGGCTGGACTAGATGTCCCAATGGGCCTCGGTGATCCCAGGTCAGCAGGGGAGGCTCTAACGGCATGTGGTGGGTACCAGGCTGCTGGGGATAAACAACTGTCTGTGAATAAGGACACTCATGGGCCCAACTGGCCAGCATCCTGGGAGTTGTCTCGGTTGTGGAAGCTCCGGGTCTGTGGGAGTGAATGCCATTGCCAGGGGCCAGGGGCCTGGGGAGCTGGCCTGGCTTTTGCCTTGTCCTGGAGAGTGCGGTGAGCAGCCACCATCTATAGGGAGCCAGGCAGACCAGATGAAAAGGGCAGTGCACGTGTTGGTGCCTGTGTCCGAGGTGCAACAGGTCCACTCGGCCCCCAGAGGCCTCTCCCACCCCACATCCCTTCTGATTTTAGGCTGGATGAATGATTTGTCATGGTGATTCCAGCAGAGCTTGCATGCTCTGAGTGGATTTATGCTCTGCTCATCGCCTCCACGCTGAGGCCCCAGGGGTCAGGGACATGCCTGCGTAACAAAGAGAGTTATTGGTAGGGCTGGCCCACACCCTAGGGCACAGGTGACTTCAAGTGGGCTACCATACTTTCTGGGGAGCCAGGCTTCAGTGCTGGAAGACCTTGGTTTGAGTCCTGGCTCTTCCACCCCAAATGCAGATCTAAGAAAGCTCCTAACTTCCTGCCTGGGTCTCCATTTCCCAAGCGGGCTGGCACTGGTTCTTAGTCTCGTCTGGGTCAGGAGGCCCTTTGAGGAGAGTGGAGCTGGTCCTCAGGGCCGTGTGGAAATGCCCACACAGCAGTCTTGTGTAGAGATTGGGGTGGGACTCGAGTATCGTGGTTCATTTGTGAGGTCTACTGGGCTCATACTCTGTGCTGGGTTTGGGAGGATGGAGGCGATGGAGATGGGAGAAGAGCAAACAGGCATTCTCTGGGAGCATCTAGCCCAACTGAGGGGTCAAGATGCAGTCCTGGGAGGCACACGGAGACTGGCCACATCCAGGCGAACATCAGTGGAGGTGTGGTCCCAGCAGGGCCCCTGAAGGGATGGACAGGGTGGGAGATGAGGAGAGGGTGTCCTGGGAGAGGCACAGCACATTCAAAAGCACAGAGCTGATAAGGGGACAGGTGTTAGGAGCCAGCCTAGATGGTTTTGCTGGGAAAGTGGTTTGGGAGCCACCAGGAATGAGGGGCTGCAGAGGTTCATCTCCACTGTAGGCACAGCTATCATTCAAGAACCAGGCAGTGGCATCCACCCACCTCCACCATGGTGAGAGAACTGCACACTGATCTCTATCCTTATGACAGGCTCCCACAGGCCAGAGCCAATAGAAGGATCAACCTCGCTAATCGTTAATTACCATCCGTGGTGCAATTTTATGACTTTCCAGATAAATGCTCTCTGAGGGAGTGTCAGCATTACGGACTCCCAGTTTAATGATCTGGGGTAGTGATTTAAGGGGTGGGGTCCCAGGTGACTGGAGGATGGGAGCAAAAGCTGGTGGAGCCCCTCAGGATTGAGGCCAGGGCTCCTGCCTGGTGGGGGACAGGGATGGCCTGAGCCTGAGCATTGGCTGGAGTGCAGCTGGCTGCTCCTTCCTGCTATTCTCCTGAGCTTATGTATCTAGAGAGCACACTCCCTGCCTGCTGGCTGCACCCTGTGACCCCCGGCTCCAGCCAGGCATCATGGGACTTTTGGGAGTGGGAGGTCTGAGAGTCATTCCATCTGCCACCTGCCGGCTGCTGTAGCCCACCTGTCTGGCAGCCTCACACCTGTTAGCTCTTCTTCAAGGCAGGGTGCTCATCAGGACTGCCCTCTCCATTTCTCAGGACACATCTCCACCTCCCACGTCCTACCTGCTCTTTTGTCCTCCTTTTCCCAGAAGCCCCTACACACTGGGCAACCCCTCTGCCAGCTCTACGTTGGTCTTCCCTGAACCAGGGGCATTTCCAAGTCAGCCTGACTCCCTGCCCAGGCTGGAAGCCCAGGCTGGGGTGGTGGGGGACGTTCCTAAATCTCCCAGAGCCAGGCTTGTAGTGGGCACATGGGCTTCCTCCATGTTCACTGCATTTAGCTTTCTTTTAGGGAGAAGGGCTGCCCCAGGTGGAAAAGAGCTAAGGTCGCCCCTCCCCGAGCCCTACTATGTGTTGTGTGCTGGACCCCGGGCTAGGCTTTTGCTATGCCTTTGCGTAGGGTTAAGTGCAGGACTCTGGAGCCAGACTCCTGGGCTCAACTCCCAACTCTGCTGTACATAAATTTAGTGACTTAGACAAGAAACTTGACCTTTTTGTGCCTGAATTCCCTCACCTGTAAATGCAGGTTACAGTCGTACCTACTGCATAGGTTTATTGTGAGGAACAAATGAGTTAATGCAGAGAAAGTTCTTATTCTGGTTTCAGCACATAGACTGGGCTCCTAGTTTGCTGTCATTAGCACATCTCCATGAATCCTTACAAACCCTAAGTGGACGTGCCTGGCTTGATGACAGATAGCACAGTGGCCAAAGGTTTGCATACCAGCCGGTCACCCATGCTTGGAACTGGTGCTCAACCTACAATAGGACCCGGGAACATTGAATTTCCTGAGCCTGAATTTCCTCATCTGTAAAATGCCAATCATAATAATAATAGCAGCTGCTTCTTAGGATTACTGTTCTGATGGCATACCTTCATACCCACAAGGTAGGTCACAAAGTGCCCGGCACGAAGCAAGCTCTCAATAAAGCAAAGTATTGACAATCCCATTTGACAGATGGGGAAACAAAGTCTCAGTGAGGGGAAGGGACTTACCCACCCGAGGTGGTCATTAAACTCAGTTCCATCTGTGTGCAAAGCCAAGGCATGTTCCTCTCTATCCCCCCTCCACTCCCCACGGACAGGGGTCATGTCTAGACCTTCTCAGGCCCTGAAGCCCTCTCTTCAAGGGCTCCTAATTGGAAAACCTTGACCACCCTCCTCCTGACCCAGCACACTTATTAGCTAGTTGAACCCGGGTGAATTGAAGTTGCCAAAGGCACCCTATCTTCCAGGAAACAGGGCCAGCCAAGGCCACTCTGCCGACCTTGGTGGGTGTGACAGGTCCCTGGGTAATCAATCCCTTTTATGACCAAGGCCACCAATTTTCTCCCTCTTTGATTCCCTCTCCTGAAGCCTGGTGCATCCACTCAGCACCTGGTTAGGAAGCCAGACCAATTTTCCTCCCTTTTGATTTCATTCTGCACCTGTCTGGCTGCCCAGCCACATGGAGAGTTTGTCAAGTGCAATTTCTGTCTCTTGTGGCCGCCCTGCCCTCTGCGGAGTGCTGAACGGGCAAGCAGGATCACCCGGCTCAGTGCCGCAGACATCACTCTCCTGTGATAAGGGCCAGTGCACACCCTTGAATGAGAAGCCTGTCATTCTTCACAGTCACCAGGCAGCTGGCGGGCAAGGCCACCTCGCAGACTCAGAGTGGGAGCACAGGATGGCAGCAGACAGCAGGGGCGGCTGGCAGCAGGCCCTTGAGCCCACAGGCTTGGGAGAAGGCAGATTTGGGTCCCACAAAGGGCAGGGCATAGGGTTGCTGGAATGACAGAGGTTCCTGCCACTGCTCATCCGCGTGGCCCAGCATCACCATGAGATACTACTGGAATGAGGCAGCTCAAACTCAACTCTTGGCTGCCACTATTGCTTTTTTTTTTTTTTCTTTTGAGACGGAGTCTCACTCTGTTGCCTAGGCTGGAGTGCAACGGCACGATCTCAGCTCACTGCAGCCTTCGCCCCCGGGGTTCAAGTAATTCTCCTGCCTCAGCCTCCTGAGTAGCTGGGATTACAGGCCCCTGCCACCACGCCTGGCTAATTTTTGTACTTTTAGTGGAGACGGGGTTTCACCGTGTTGGCCATGCTGATCTCAAACTCCTGACCTCAGGTGATCCACCCACCTCGACCTCCCAAAGTGCTGGGATTACAGGCATGAGCCACTGCACCTGGCCAGCTGCCACCATTGCTAATAACCATTAAGTCAAATTTCATCACACGTAGGTGCCAGACTTAACCCTTTTGAAATATGCCCAAGTATTCTTTGACATGCCTCCCCTTGAATGTGGGCTGGACTTAGTGACTTAGCTTACTGTCTTCCCTCCTCCAGGCAAGGGGGGTAACCCCGAGCATCCTAGAAATACCAGCAATCCTTGCTGCTCTTCCCCAAACACCTACTGTAGGCCAGGGACTGGGCTAGGCAGCCATCTGTGGCCTCTTAGTGACTCATTTGATCCTCAACCCCACCAGTGGGGTAGCTGATGTTATTAACATCCCCATCTCAAAGATGAGGAAACTGAGGTGCAGAGAGGTTAGCAAATCACTCACGGCATCAGCTTGTAAGTCACAAAGCCAGTGTTGAGCCTCCATGGCTCGGCCCCAGGGCCTCTTTCTTAGCCACTGTACCACCCAGCCACAGAGACATTCCCTGCAGGGCGACTGATTGTACAGCTGAGAGGAGCCAGTGGAGGAGAAAAGGCTAAGAGGTTCCTGAAGGGTGGAGGGTCAGCCTCTTTTCTGGAGGAGGATGAGGAAAGCCTTGACTGAGAGATAGGGAGGACTGGGGAGGTCACAGAGGCACCTGTGGGCACAGGGTCTCAGAAGCTGACCTGAGAATTCTTGGCTGAACTGTGTGCAATAGAAATCTTTTTTCTTTCTTTTTCTTTTTCTTTTTTTCTTTTTTTTCTTTTTTTGAGACAGGGTCTCTCTTTGTCACCCAGGCTGAGTGCAGTGGTGTTATCAAACTCACTGCAGCCTCAATCTCTCAGGCTCAAGCAATCCGCCCACCTCAGCCTCCTAAGGAGCTGGGACTAGAGGCATGCATCACCACACCCAGCTAATTTTTTTGATTTTTCTTAGAGATTAGGTCTTGTTATGTTGCTCAGGCTGGTCTTGAACTCCTGGACTCAACTGATCCTCCCGCCTCAGCCACCCAAAGTGCTGAATTACAGGTGCAATGGAAATCTTTAAAGCAAAATGCCAAGGGAATACTGTTTGAGTAAGACTGCACCATTTATACTCAGAGTTTTCACAGCCATCTTAGGGAACTCTCACCTCTCCCTGGGTATGCCACCGACCCAGTCCCCCGGACAAGATTCTGGGAACCTGCTGGACACTTCTTTTCTCTCAGGTGCTCTAATTTTACCAGCCACCATGCAGTCCTGTCTCTTGGGTGCCCTAATTTTTCTGGACAGTCCTGCCTCCTACTCATCTGTTGGTTCTGCCCGCTTCCTTCCCACTACACTGCTCCCACCCCACTGCCAGCCACCGCCACCTCCTGCCTGCTGGGGACACTGACATCACCTCTTGGCTGCTTCTCCTCTACCCAGTTGCTCTTCCCTCTGACCACTTCTTCCCTGAAGGGGCCTTCCTATAGCACAATTGAGACAATTCTCCTTCCTTGCTTACAGTTGCTCAGTGACTCACGTGGTGTTCAAGTCTGAATCTATGAGCATGTTTTTGAATGGGAAAAGTCTGACGGAGGCAGTGGCGGTAATCAGAGAAGACTTCCTGGAGAAAGTGACAACTAGGCTGAAGGATGAGGGAGAGTTCATGCCACATGACATGCAGGAAAGGCACTCTGGGACAACAGCAGCAGAGAATCTTCCCGGAGATGTCTCCCATACCCTCAGTACCCCACGCCTGTGGGATTTCCAAGAGGAAGCAGAGCTGTGGGGCCATGCTTCCCATTGTGCAATGTGGATGTTCTGGGAAATACCACAGGAGGGTTGAAGGGCAGGCAATCGTCCACACAGGAAGGGGGCATGCCGGGCTGGATTTGCTGAGCCCAGATAAGCGGCCCCAGAGGTGCTCTAGAGAGGAAGCCCCCAAGCTCGGGAGCCTCATGCATGCAGGTGATAGCACGGGTTTGGAATGCACAGGTATTGACCAAAGCCACCATACACAGACTGGACAGAAAACGGCCGGTGGGGGCTGGCTCTTGGGGAGCAAGACAACATGGTGCAGAGGAGAGAAGGGACCTTGGTTCTCCCCCTCAGGGGACCCACAGAGAACTCAGTGGACTCATGGCCAAAAAGAAGGGCTCCGCACTCTGTTTTTAACACCATCTATTTGTACTTGGGAGACTCACCCTGCAGCCATGAGGCAGGGCTGGGCGAGGGCCATGCCATGCCCCTGGAGCTGGGACACCTAGGCTCAGCATTTATCTAGAAAACAAGACTGGTCCAGCGTAATGGTGTGAGATGAACCAATTCCTCTATGTGGCAATTTGTCACAAGCCCAGCCCTCAACTCAGGGACCCAGGAAAGAAGTGGACTTGGCACCAGTGAGGATGCTTCTGCTGCAGCTCTCTAGGTGCCAGTTGCTAACGATATGTGATGTTGGGCAGCTGCTTCTCCTTTTGGGGACCTCAGTCTCCCCATCTGTGATGTTTGAATCTTAAAAATAACCTTCTGCCTCCTAAGACAGTTAGAGGATCAAATAGGATAGTGGAGGTAAAGTTATGTAGGTATGTGGTGAGCCACGTGCCAGCCATCATTGTGGGTGCTGGAGATGAGAGTGCCCATGCAGCTCATGGTCTGGTAGCTGTCACTGAGGGTGCTGGCCTCAGTTCTCACACAGTTCAGACAAGTCACCTGAATGGCTCTTGCTCATCCAGTGTCCTTCAGGCATTGCTGGTTGGAAGACTGGTATGTGTTGGTGCGAGCCAGAACTTGACAAATACTTTTTGTGCACAGTGGAGAGGAACGGGGTCTTGCCTAGAGGGCTTGGCTGTGCCCCCAAAATAGTGAACCAGATGCAATCATGGATCTTAGGAAGAGTCCCAGAAGTTAGTAGTCCCATCAAAGAATGCAAAAGTGGAGGTCCATACCATATCATACCCTCATTCCACTTACATCCCTTGTTCATGCAATGCCAAGTGGAACAAGAATGATGGTGAACTGCTACCTCCTCTAAGAAGCATTCATGGATTTCCCCTGCAATGAGCAGATTATAACCCCCTGGGAGCACCATGACTCCCAACAAGGGCCCTGCCAAGAATACATGTGTACATCCTCATCTCGTTTAGCTCAGGGACACCTTGAGACCCTTACCTGTTCCTGCCAAACATGGGGCCTGGTCCAGCCCAACCCTTGTCTCAGCCTGGCCCAAAAGCAAGGACTGGGCTGGGTTATTATTCCTTGTATCTGCTCCAGTGCCCAACACAATGCCTGGCACAGTTTGTCTAATGATCGACTTAAAGCGTCTAGGCCAACTGCAGGTAGTAACCTGCTCTGGGCCCAGGCATGGAGAAGTGACCGGTTCCGAGTGCCAAGGAAGGGAAGCACAGAGTCACTGGTGGCCCCTGGTCAGAATTGTGAGCCTGAGTGACTGGGAAGTCAGGTTTCCCAAAGAGGGGCTTTCAGATACGTTAGCCCACTCTGGGAAAATTAGAATTTCCACATGCAGATAACAGCTAATGGATACCCTCATTACTTGTCATAGCATTAATTTTAGGAGATAGTCCTGGTGCACATTAGGAGGCTATTTTAGTACCGCACGAATTAGATACCTTTATTAGCCATCAGAGGTCAGGGAGGTAATGAAGTACTCGAGGTAGAAGGGAGAAATTGCACTTCACCTTGGATCTAGTCATTTCCCCCGTGTTTCGGCGGTGTCAGCTCATCTGTCAGGCACTGCCCACGGCCTGGTGGAGTCTCGGGCAGTCTAGAGCCCAGGTGGGCAGGCAGAGGAGAGTCTGCATGGGTGATCTGATCTGAGCGCACATTGGCCCTGGCAAGGTGTGCAGGAATGTGGCATTCAAGTGTGTGTGTGTGTGCACACCTCTGTGTGCGTGTGTGTGAGGAGTAAGTGGGCTTCTGTGCATAGGTAGGTGCATAAAGAACATTCTAATTAGCTGGAGGAAAACAGAATGGGCTGCCTGTGGAGTAGATACCCCCTGCCATCTGAGACCCTGGTAGCTGGCCTCTTCGGACTGTTATAAGGGAAGAGGGGCACTGTAGAGGTGGTGGCGAACTCTCAGCCTCGAGAGTCCAAGACTCTCGATCTCTGTGTGGGGATCCAGGAGACCCAGCTCCTACTGACAGCACGAGCATTGCCTAGTGCCTGAGTAGCCCCATTGCCCCCTTGGAGCCTCAGCTTCTGCCCAGGGGCTTTTAGACTGATGCCCTCCAGTTGCTTCCCAGGAAACCAGGGTGGTCTAGTTCAAGTCCTCTCTGTAGGGCTTGTGTATGGCTAGCACACCCTTGGCCAGCTCTTGGGTCCCCCAGGCCAGCTTTCAGGTCTCCTGTTCCCACAGGCTGGGACAATCAGACCTGCTGTGAGGTCTCTTCTCCTCTCCCGGGGACTGCTGGATTAGGTGGTGATGCTTCAGGAATGCCCGTGTTGTGCCCCCCACCGAGCCTGCCACTGTCTGAATTCCTGTTGACTTTTGGGAGAGATGATGAAACTGTGAGGATTGCAGCTTTCCTGATAAACAAACAGATGTGGGAATTCCCCTCCACCCTCACAAAGGTGTGGAGTGACGTGGAGAGGCCTGGTTGTCAGGACTTGCTGAATTGTGGGAAGGGAGGTGAGTGCACTCCTGGGGTGCACTCTGATGGTCCCCAGTGCTCCTTCTGGCCTCCAAGGCCTGTGAGCCCCCATAATCATCCTGGCTCTTATGGACACAGACTTTACAGTTTACCAGGGACTTTCTCTTTCACTTGTGCGTGAACCCTCAGTGGCGTGGCAGCAGCCTCAGCTCACTGGAACGAGGAAGACACAGTGGGTGAGAGACTGAGCTGGTCTAGTCTACAGCCCCCTCCTGCATCCTCGGGGGCTGCACCCCACTGTGGCTGCACCCCACTATGGCTGCCCTCTCTGCTTGTCCTGCAGCCTTGGGATTTTACCTGGCAGATGCTAAGGTTTGCTAAAGGGGGTATGAGCTGGGTAGTGGCATGGAGGGGCAGGGAGACAGCGTCTTTGGAGGCTTTGGAGTCATGCAGACCTGGGCTCACTTGGCTGTGTGACCTTGGCGGGGCGGAGTTGCTTCATCTTCCTGGGCCTTCCTTTCTTCACCTGTGAAATCTCATCAGGAGGAAAGGAGAAGGGCCCTGGGCACATTCCTGGCACTTCAGAGGTGTGTCACACACAGCGATTCTTGCTCCATTCCCTTCCTCTTAAAACAGTGGATTCAAATAGGTCTTGGGCCTTCTTTGCCATCAAAGTCAGGGGAGCTGGTTTGCCTGTGGGAACTCTGGCTTCGTTACCCACTGCCCCCTGTCACTTTGAACCCTATTGTTGAGGCCTCGTGGGAAGCCCTGATGGTCCCATATTGATCAGAGGCTGAGGTGGGTGGAGCACAGAGCTAGGGCAGGCAGATGGTATAGAGGAACAAGTACAGCCCCCAGCCCCTGTATGAGTTCTTACAAGGCTTCAGTGGTTCAGTGAGGCCACAGGTCACTTTTGTCTTGAGTTCCATGTCATATCTCCCTGTCGGATGGGGAGGGGCTCCCTGGAGGCAGGGAGGGCAGTGGCTGCCGCATCACTTGCTGTCTGTGGCCTAGATGGGTGCCTGACATTTGGTGGTGGTTTGCTGAATGCACAAACAAATAAATTCAGCAGCCAGTGAGGGTCTCAGGGACCTTGCAGATTCAGGGAGTTAGTCCTGGCCAGGAACTTAGGGTTCATTCATGCTCTCATCTGAACTGAGGTCCAGGGGAAGTTTCTGGGACAGACAGAGGACCCAGTGGGCCAGAGTAATGCAGGCTGGAGAATGGCTCAGAGCCAAAGAGTTCAGGGGCCTGTGGGAGCCCAGCCTGGACTCAAGGGTAGAGGAGGGAATGGAGGGTAGGAAGTAGCTGGATGGAGTGGTGAAGGGCAAACGAGAGGGCTTGGGGTGGGACGGGTGTCTTCTAAGCACACGGCAGCCCAGCAGTGAGAGTGCAGCCACATTTGGGATGCTGTGCAAAGTTTATCAGGCTCTGGAACTGCCTGGCCACAGAGTGAAGTGTGGATAGAGCTGGTACTGGAACATCCTCTGGTCAGGCTCCATAAACTTATTTCACCATCCACCCTACTCATGTCTCAAAGCCTGGATGGCCAGGAGGGGCTGTGGCCAAACACCTTTCTCATGATCATCGGTGGGTTGGACAAGAGAATGGGAGGCAAGGCTCCTCCAGGCCCTGGGACCCCACTGAGGATGAGATCTGGTCCCCTGGACACAGCACACAGGGTTGCAGATGGCCTCTGCCTGCAGGCCTCACATGCAGACACCCCCCGACCCACAGCTTTGTTTCCTCTGAGTGGTGAGTGGAGGGGAGGAGGGAGGCGTGGGCAGCCTCCACACATGGCGGCAAATTTGGGCCATTGATTTGCATTTATTTCCTGCTCAAATGATCCAGGCCGGCTGCTGCTGGGGGTGGGGGTGGAGGGGGGTGCTCTTTAGCATTTTAAGTTTGCAGATAATTGGAGGAAAATAACTCCAATAATGAAATCACTGCTGGATCGCATTCTGATACGTGACAAATCAATTCATTTATGATACCTTCTTTGTCACACTGAGCCATTCTGGCGCTCAGTGGAAACCTCTTAAATTAATAAAACTGTTAAATCCATAAAATCCTCCGTTCCGAGTAGCACATCACAGCACAAGTTTGAATCATTAAAGGAATAAAACTGATAAATGTGAGCTGGGGAGTGTCTGTGTCTGCAAAGAGGGGCTGGCTTTTAAGACAGATACAATATAATAGTCATAAGCTCCAATATATCCTCACTCTGTGTAGCGGAGGAACGGAGCGGGCGGGGCCATCTGCATCTTCCAGGGGGAAGGCTGGTGGGTACAGGCCTAGCCAGTGTGGGGCAGGCTGCTTTAGTGGTGATTTGTGGGACTTTATGCTTTTAAATAAAATATGATTTAATAGGAAAGAGAAAAATATAAAGCCTTTATTGGACCCTGTTGAACCTGACTTAGCTCTATAAGGATTTTCCAAAATAGCCATACTTGTCTGAAAGGGGAAGGGACGGCACAGTCTGTGAGACCACATAGTGGCCAGGGAGTGGGAGGCTTGGCAGGTAGGACGAGGGGGAGGGCAGACCAGCAGGCTTAGGCAGGCTGGGTGGCCTCCAGCTGAACTGCTTGCTGGCTGTGTGACCCTGGGCAGGCTGCTGTACTTCTCTGAGCTTCTCTGTTTCCTCAGCTGTAAGTGGGGATGGGGATACTGATTTCATAGAGTGGAGTACATCAGAGAAGGCATAAGAAAGAGCTGTGTAAACTGTAAAGTACAAGAGGTAGTCAGTTAATGGTCATTTCTGAACATGGTTCCAACAGGTGAAAGTTCCTGCAATTCTCACCACACAGGGTTGGACTTCTTTTGGTGTGTTGCATGTGGGTCAAGCAGGATGATTCTGATGGAGTGAACTGCAAAGTTCTACGCACAGGAAGCGCATCACATACCCCCTACATTGCACTGCATTAGTGCACGTTCCCCTTCAGAGGCACAGAACCAAGAACGAGCCCTGACACCCCTATTCAGTCTGGGTGGGCTCGGGGAAACCAGCTGAGAGGCCACCACAGAGAAAACAGCCAATGCAGGCTCGTGTTCCTCCCTCCATGGGAGTCCAGTTTGGAAAACACTTAGAGGAGTGTTTAGGGGGCTCCCTCTGTGCCAGGCACTGGGTGAGGGTGGGCAGGTGGTGGGAGGCACACGGGGGTGAGTGAGAGCCCGCCTACCCTTTGAGCCTCATGTGGCCTCCTCCTTGTCTGTTTGCCTTTCTTTTCTCTCTCTCTCTTTTTTTTTTTTTTTTAGAGATGGGGTCTCACTCTGTCACCCAGGCTGGAGTGCAGTGATGCAGCTACAGCTCACTGTAGCCTTGAACTCCTGAGCTCCAGCTCTCCTCCCACCTCAGCCTCCCGAGTACCAGGGACTACAGGTGTACACCACCACACCCGGCTAATGGTTTTAGTTTGTCTGTGTTTGTTTGTTTTGTAGAGGCTAGGTTCCACTATGTTGCCCAGGCTGGTCTCAAATGCCTGGGTTCAAGCATTCCTCCAGCCTTGACCTCCCAATGTGCTGGGATTACAGCCATGAGCCACCGTGCCCCGTCTTCCATTTACCTTTTATGCCAATGAGACTAGAAGCTCCCTGAAGCCATCTGGGCTTTCTCCTTCCTTACCTCCTCCAGGGTCTTCTTCCGTAAACTTCAGGTCCATGCAACCTAGAACAGATGGCGTGTTCAGCCCCTATTCTGGAAACTAAGGGCTCATCCAGTGGGGCAGCTTTGAAACTTCACTCACAATAAGAAAAACTTTGCATTGCACTCTGGTACACATGCACATGCTGTAAATATATCATTGGGACAAAATTTTTAGGAAACAGTATTTACCTAAATGTAATGCAAGTGATTCGATTTGATCTGATTCTGTTCTGTATTGCTGTATTCTATTCTATCCTGTACCCAGTTTTTAGAATGCTATCTTCATCTGCTAAATTGGTTTTATGCTCCACTAATGGGATGTGTCCCATAGTTTGGAAAATTCAGATCTGGTCTACCTGCTCAGTTTTCTGAGAAGGGTCTTACCAAAGGCTACACAGGAATGACTATCCCCACTCCCCAGGCTGGGTAGGGTCCAAGCCTGAGTCCCCCAGGCTATCTGCCCTTCACTGCCACTGCTGTCTGTGGCTCCACCTGAGCCCTTCGTGAACCCTTCCCATTGGTCACTCCGTGCAGGACTCAGAGACTCTGGAGGGGAAACGGACAGGGAAGCTGTCACCAGCAGCCTCTGTCCACCTTCTTAGAAAGAGAATGGAAGTGACAATGCAGCTCACCTGCCTTCTCCACCCCACAGAGATCAAAGGGGGTTGGGGGCGGGGAGCCCGTGCCCCTGGCATAACGAGCCATGTGGGCCAGAAACCTGACAAGCCTTTGCTCCCTGCACTTGCCAGGAGTTCTTGACAGCCAGCAACGGGAGCACTAATTGCCAGCCAGGGTAAGGGTGGCAGCTCCGCAATCCATATCAATTATGGGCATTGGCCATGGCTGTGAGACAAAAAGGTTCCTCGGAGGCTGTCAGGCCCCGGTGTCATTACTCGGGTCTGCTGTGCCTGCTGGAGGCAGGACAGAAACAATGGCCACCCGCCACCCCCCACTGCCTCGGTGGGCTGGCCCTGGGCTTGCAGTGCAGGACCTGACAGTTGTAGGGGGAAACGTGAGGCCCGCCTGGCCTGCCTTGATGTTTTGGCACTGGGCTTGTTACCCTGGGCACTGATGGGCCACTATCACCTCTCTTAGGAAGGGAAAACTTCAGGTCAGGTTTTTTTGTTTAATCGATTTTTTTTCCTTGTGGGGAAACTGAAAAGGCTCATCATAACTGGTGATTTTCAAACTAAGAGCTGCTTTGGGAAACGGAGAGGCTGAGTGGGTGACATTCAGGATTCCCATCCCATGGTCAGGTTAAATCTGTTCTCAAATCAGGCATTGGCTGAAGCCTCAGCATTGGCTCTTAAACTTTCATCAGCTTCAGAGGCACCTGCAGGGCTGATTAGAAGAGATTGTGGGTCTGGGGTGGGGCCATGATCTTTGTAACCAGTTTCCAGGTGCTGCTGCTGGTCCAGAGACCACACTAGGAGACCAAGTGCTTCTCAATCTTCGTGTCGTGCACTGTGTATACCTGGGGAACTTTTTCAAAATACACATGCTGGGGCACCAGTCCAAACCCAGAATCAAAATGTTCAGACCGTTGCTGGGGCCCAGGGAGTCAGACACCCCTCAGCGCTGCTTACCCCAGTTGCTGGAGGAGGTTATGAGGGATATCTTGTCCCACTGAAGGGCAGGAAATGCTTTTTCAAGATTTAGAGTTGTTTGGGTAGGCAAGGGCTGCCTAGAAAGAACGAGGCCCCTGGTGCTGGAGGTGCCCAAGCCTAATTTGGGCCACTAACTGTTATAGGCTGTGCTAGAAGGGCCCCTGAATATGATAGAGGTTGGATGGGGGACTCCGAGTTTCTCTTCCCTCAAGTCTGAGCAGGGGAGATTTGGGGATGTAGAGTTTGGGCTGGAACTGGGCTTGGAAGTCTTCTCTTCCATGTCCCAGGATGCCCCACGGCATCACTGTTGAGTTTCCCACATTTGCTTCATGATCTCCAGCTGTTTGGGCACCATCTCACCCACCCCCACCGATCCTACCTCCCCCTCCTCTGTGAGAGAAGTGGGGCAGTCAGTGGCACCTCATTAGCACATGAGGAAACTGAGGCCCAGGGAGGTTAAATGACTGGTCTAGGGGCCCGCTGCACTTCCTGCGGGTCCCCTGAGGTGAAGGAGCCTGGACCGCACAGTGCAGGTGGTGATGGGATGCAGGCTGAGCCCAGTGCAGCTGAGTGAATGATGGCAGGTGCCTGAGGTGAAAGATGGACTCTCGAGGCCTGGTAAAGCAGCTGCTGAATTGTCCTCAGCCCTGGAGGTCTGGGGGATTTAGGGTCCAGGGCCTGATTAAGACGCTTTCTGGGGCTAAAGTTTGTCTGTGGCCTGGGGGTCTCAGTGCTCCTGGAAGTTGGGTCCAGCCCTCTGCCCTTCCATGGGACCTACCCCCAAGGTCTCCCACCACCCCTTCTACATGCTTGCACCTTGCTATAGCATTTTTAGGAAAACAGTTTTATCAAGGTATAATTTACGTAGCGTGAAAGTCATCCACTGTGAGTGTTCAGTTTGATGAATTTTAGTAAATCTTTGCAGTTGTGCAGCGTCACCACAATTCCAAATGTTCCTTCAGGCCTGCTTGCAGCCGGTCCCCACTCCCACCCTCCACCGCAGGAAAACTAAGCATCCACTTTCTCTCCCTATAGTTTTGTCTTTTCTAGAACATTTTGTATAAATGGAATCATGCAATAAATAATCTTTTGTGTTTGGCTTCTTTAATTTTGCATTATGTTTGTTTCATAAGTACATCCATGCTGTTTCATATATCGGTACTTTATTCCTTTTTATTGCAAAGTAGTTTACAAATGTATGGCCACACCACACTTTATTTATCTAGTTCATGGACATTTGGATTGTTTCCAAGTTTTGACAACTTCCAATCATGCTACCATCGGCATGGTGGCTCATGCCTGTAATCCCAGCACTTTGGGAGGCCGAGGTAGGAGGATCGCTTTAGCCCAGGAGGCGGAGACCAGCCCGGGCAACATAATGAGACCCTGTCTCTAAAACAACAACAAAATAAGTGTTGCGATGAACTTTGCATATAAGTCTTTATGTGGATGTATGTTTTCCTTTTTCTTGGGTAGATACTCAGGTGTCATGGGAAAGTGTGTGCTTAACTTTTTAAGAAATTGCCTAACTGTTTTCCTAGGTGGCTGTACCATTTTATATTCACGCCAGCAACGTATAAAGATTTCAGTTTCTCTACTTCCTCTTCAGTACTTGCTATTGTCTCTTTTTATTGGAGCCATTTTACTAGGTATGTACGGGTGCCTCATTGTGGTTTTTATTTGCATTTCCCTAATGACTAATGATGCTAGCTTCTTTTCATGCACCCATTAGGTTAGTCATCGTGTATCTTTGGTGAAGTGCTTATTCAAATCTTTTTGTTTTAATTGGATTGTTTGTTTATCACTGAGTTGTTCATGTTCTTCATATATGCTCAATAGAAGTCCTTTATCAGATACATAATTTATAAGCCTTTCTCCCATTCTGTGGTTTGTCTTTTCATTTTCTTAATAGTCTTTTGAAGTGTAAAGGTTTTAATTTTGATGTTTATTTTATTAACTTTTTCTATTCTGGATCTTATTTTGGTGTCATATTTGATAAATCTTTGCTTTATCCAAAGTCAGAAAGATTTTCTTCTGTGTTCTTTCTGGACATTGTATAGTTTTCTTTCTTTTATTTAGATCTATGATCCTTTTTTTTTTTTTTTGGAGACGGAGTCTCACTCTTTTGCCCAGGCTGAATGCAGTGGCACAATCTCCACTCACTGCAACTTCCACCTGCTGGGTTCAAGCGATTCTCCTGCCTCAGCCTCCTGAGTAGCTGGGATGTCAGGTGCCCACCACCATGCCCAGCTAATTTTTGTATTTTATTAGTAGAGATGGGGTTTCACTAGAACGGCTCGGCTGGTCCCGAACTCCTGACTTCAAGTGATGCATCCACCTTGGCCTTCTGAATAAAGTGATGGGATTACAGGTGTGAGCCACTGCACCTGGCTGAGATCTACAATATATTTTGAATTAATTTTGTGTATGGTGTGAAGTGAGAATCTAAGTTCTTTTTCAAATTTTTTTGCATACTGATACCCAATTGTCCCTGCATCATTTGTTGAAAAGACTATCTTTTCCTCATTGAATTGTCTTGGCACTTTGTTGAAACTCAGTTGACTGTACATGTGTGCATTTATTTCTGGATTTTGTATTGGGTTGCATCTATCTATGTCTATCTTTATCCTAATACAACACTGTCTTTGGTCCTGTAGTTTTATAGTAAAATCTGAAATCTGGTAGTGTAGGTCCTTTAACTTGTTCTTGCTTTTCAAAATTTTGGCTATTCTGGGTTGTTTTCATTATCATATAGATTTTAGGATGAGCTTATCAATTTCTACCAAAAAAGTCTGCTGAGATTTTGATACATATTTGATAGAGACTTTGATGGCAATTTGGGAAAGATTACCATCTTAATAGTATTGAGTCTTCCAATTCATAAACATTTATTTACATCTTCATTTATGTAAATCTTCTTTAAATTTTAGCAATATTTTATAGTTTCCTGTGTATAATTTTATTTTTTTTGTTAAATTTATTTCTAAATGCTTTATTTTTTTTTGATGCTATTGTGAATGAATTCTTTTCTTAATTTTATTTTCAGATTGTTCGTTGCATAAAAATACAATTGGTGAGTCAGGCGCCGTGGCTCATGCCTGTAATCCCAGCACTTTGGGAGGCTGAGGCAGGTGGATCACTTGAGCTCAGGAGTTCGAGACCAGCCTGGGCAACATGACAAAACCCCATCTCTACAGAAAATACAAAAATTAGCCAGGCACGTGGCATGCACCTGTGGTCCCAACTACTCGGGAGACTGAGGTGGGTGGATCACTTGAGCCTGGGAGCAAAGGTTGCAGTGAGCCAAGATCGTGCCTCTGCACTCCAGCCTGTCTCAAAAAAAAAAAAAAAAAAAAAAAAAAAAAAAAAAAAAAAAAAAAAAAGAAAAGAAAAGAAAAAAGGAAAAAGAAATACAATTGATTTTTTTAATCTTGATCTTACATGCTGTGGTGCTTTTAAAACCGAAATGTCATGATACTCCTCCCATCGAGAGATGGGATCCACCCTTGAGTCTGGCTCTGACAGTTCTCTTGGATTATAAAATATGACAGAACAAATGCTAAGGCCTTTAGAAACTAGCAACTTTCTTCCTGTCTGTTGGGCTACTTGCTCTTGGACATCAGCCACCATGCTGTGAGGAAGTTCAAGTAGCCCATGGAGGGCCCATGTGGAGGTCTGGTTGGAGAGGTATCGAGGCTCCACCCATTAGCAGCACCAGCTTGCCAGCCATCTGACTGAGCTGTCTTGGAAGTGGATGCTCCAGCCTCCAGTTAAACTTCTTTGGCTGGTGCTTCGTGGAACAGAAATGAGTTTCCCTGCTACACCTGGCCTTCAATGTAGATTTGTGAGCAAAGTAAGTGACCTTTGTTGGTAGGAGCCACTAAGCTTTTGGAGTGGTTTGTTTCACAGAACTAAATAACTGAAACATTTGTTCTCTGAGTCTGATTAAGCACTTGAGTGGGAAAGAAAGAGTAATGGAGAAAGGAGGAGGGGTGGAGGGGCTGAAAGCAGGCAGCGGGAATGAAGAAGTGATGATTTGAGTGACTGTTCTGCTGCTGACCTGGCTGGCCGTTCTGTGTGCCCTGCCCCGTCCTTCAACCTCCCCTCTTGACACAGCCCTTTTCTGTTGGGTCTGTCCCACATTGCCCAGGGCTCCTGTGTGGCCCTGTCTTCCTAGGGCCAATCAGGGGTCACAATGCCCAAGGTCAGACCTGTTTGTTTGGAGTTGTCTGAAGAGTAAAGCCCTAAGTGAGCGAGGATGAGGTGGAGAAGGCAGGAGCCCCGCAAGTGGCAGCCAGTCCAGCTCACAGGAGCTTGTGGGCAGCCTGGCCCCTCTGCCCCTGCCATGGCTCCCTTCTCATGTCCTAGACACTCCCCTCCCCCTTTGCTCTTTTCATGACTGGCTCTTTTACATCCTTTAGTCCTTAGCCAAAAAGATACCTCCTTAGAGAGGCCCTCCCTGACTGCCACAAAATACCTCCCTCCTCCTCCTTAATAGCTCACTCCACCTCCTGTTTGCCTAATCCCTGGCACTATCACAATGTGCCATTGTCCATGAGTTTGTGAGCTCTCTGTCTGGTGTGTCTGGACTGTCTGCTCTCTGAGGGTAGGGACACTGGGCCTTTTTCTCGGCTGTGTTCCCAGTACCCTACCCAGCAGGTACCTGCAGAATGAGTGAACAGTGAAAGCTAACACTGGCATAGCTTCTGTAAGAGCTGGCCCTATTCTAAACACTTTATCTAGATCAACTGAATAAATCCTCTGAACAGCCCATAAGCTAGGGATTATTATTACCCTAATTTTATAGATGAGGAACCAAGAACAAGAAGGCTACGCATCTCACAGCTAGTAAGTGGTGAGGCTGGGATTTGGAACCTGCTTTCAGCAGGAGTCGATGCTTTCAGCCCCTGAATGAGTGGTGCCCACCTCCTTCTGGCTGTGACACTGCTTCAGGGGGTCACGGACCCCAGGCTCCGTTGCTGTTCCCAGACACCATATACAGGATGTCCCACACTGTCCCCAACTCCCACCCCCTTCAATCCCCGCACACCTATTCTCCTCTCCTGGATGAGAGCTCTGACTTCACTGATCTTGGCAGGTCCCGGCAGACCATTCTCCTCCCAGCAGTCCTGGGAGGGAGGACTTGTCATCCTCTTATGACAAAAGGGTAAACTGAGGTTCTCTGGGGGAAGAAAATGGGGCTGCCTTGTTCTCTAGCCCAGGACCTTTTTCTCTGCCTTTCAGCTGCTCGATCTCATAGAGAACAGAGCACTTTAAAAAGCTGGATGGGCTTCCCAGACGGGGCTCCTCTTACTTCCCAGTAGCTCAGGGGGGAGAGTGGCAGGTATGGTTTCTTGTCCCCATTCTGTTGATGAAAAAACTGAGGCCCAGAGAGGTGAAGCCTGTTGCCTGTGGTCATGTAGCTGATGAAGACCCAGGCTTCCTGGCTTCCAGCCCTGGGTCCATCCTGGGCACCCATGACACCAGGTGGCAGGCACTTCAGGCTCCCCTGTCTCTGGGTCAGGGTGAGATGTCAAGGTGGCTGGCCCATAATAGGTGAGAAATATCCCATCAAACAGCTTGGAAGGTGATTTTTGAATGAATACACGAGTGAATGAATGATTCTCTGATGTATGCCCCATAGTGGAGGTTTGGCAGGGTACCTCTAAGGGTTCTGTAAGTGCTGACTGCCCATTTAGCCCTTCGGGGTATAAAGTCGGTGTGACCTAATAGTTTGGGCTGAAGAAAACGATCCTTTTTCTAAGGGAGAGGCAAATCCAGGGATATGGAAGGTCAGGGAAGGCTTCTTGGAGGAGGTGGCATTGGTACTGGGTTTGAAAAGTTGAGGGGAGAAGCGCTTAGGATAGGAGGCCTAACAGGGTCATCAGAACCCTGGATCCAGCTTCCATCACTAGGATGGAGGCGAGGGTAGGAAGGCAGAAGGACTCATGCCCTGGGAGTGGGGGCCTAACCATCCATTGCACAAGGCCCAGAGCAGCCAGGCAGGATGGGGTCCATTCCTCTTGTTCCTCCATGCCTTAGACTGGGTCTCCAGGATTTCCCCAGTGCCTCTCCCTGAAACCCGTCTTTCCTTTGTCAGTGAACTCCAAGGACTGACTAGTTTTTGGCTTTGGACACATGTGGGTTCTGCTTCAAAGAATTTCAGTCCACGAAAATGCAAACTTCTAAGGGAAGGGAATTTCATTTATTAAACCACCCAGGGCACTAGGCATTTTACGTACGTTCATTTCTTTCTCATAAGACCCCATGAAAAGTTATGATTCTTTTATTTTTTTTTAACAGCTTTACTGTTTAAAGTTCATCCATTTAAAGTGTACAATTCCATGGTTTTTAGTATATTTACAGATTGTGCAACCATCACCATAATCTAATTTTAGAACATTTTCATCATCTCCCAAAGAAATCTTGTACCCATTAGCAGTCACTCCCCATTCCTTCCTCCAGCTCCCACGTACCAAAAAAGTCTTGAGACTGGCATAATGAATTCCTTTTACCCCACCACCCAGCTTCCATCATAATCCAGTTCCATCCTGGCTGCCTTATCTTTCTTTGCTGATGCTGTTGCTGAAGAATCCTAAAACCTCTCTATTCCAGTTTGGTCTGTGGACCAGCCGCATGGGCTTACCGCGGAATTCATTAGAAATTCAGAATCTCAGGCCCCACCCCAGCCCCACTGAATCAGCATCTGCCTTTTAATAGAGTCCCCATGAGATCCATGTGTGCAGCAGCATTTGGGCAGCTCTGGGATAAGAGCAAGCTTGAGTGTTCATGACATGTCACTTTCATACACTTCAGCGTGTGTCTCTGACATAGGAACATCGTCTTCCATAACCACCAGGCCATTATCACCATGATTGAGATAAGCAAGAATTCGGAAGTTCCTCTCTTAATTCCCATTCTGAAATTCCAGGTCCCAGCTAGGAATGCAGTGTAGGAATTGAACCCAGACCCGTCTGGCTGCATGCCTTTCTTCCCTCCACCTTCACCATTCTGAGGCTGTCCCCAGACAGCCCAGAGGCTTTGAGCTGTGCTGTTTTATCAAGGGCAGCCTGGGGCCTTTGGCAGAGTGCCTTGCAGACACTGAGACACCGGGCTGCTCACTCTTTCTCTCTGAATGGCTGGGGTAGCAATGGTAGCACCTCGGACGATGACCAGCTGACCAGATGACCACAGCAAGTCTCTCAGGCAGAGCACTAGTGATTGATAACAAAGAGGACTGCTGGATGGGCCAGGGGCCACCCACCACTGACCTGCTGTGTGACCTGGGCCAGCCCCTCTCCCCTTTGGAACCCTTTCTTGGAGAGGCCAGACTAGGGAACCTGGGCCTGGTCCCAGTACACCATCACCAGGCTCACCCGGTGGCCATTCTGGGCGCCAGCACAGTGGTGTCTCCGAGTAGCTTTGTCCCTTGTCCCCTACCTGAACTCCAGAGGGAAGCTGTTGGGGAGAGGGGCACCAGCTTCCTAAGAGGCGCCCTCTGAGCAGTAGAGGCTGGATTCTTTGAATTTGGTGTCATGAAGCAGAATCAGTCCTAGTGCCCTTGAGGCCCTGAAGCAACCCTGGTCCCATCCTTGGTGTCCTGGGGGTAGCCCAGGGGAAAGGCAGGCCTGGGCATGGCTCTCTGGGAGCTGCAGGATGAAGTGGAGGGAAGACTTGGAGCAGTCCATCCCCATCCTGGCATCAACTCAAGTCTTCCAGCCTCCTGATTTTCGGGGTGGATAACTCAATATGGCACAAGAACTCAGGGCTTCTCAGAGCCCTTCTGACTCTCGTGATAAGGGCACCGTGTCCTGCCCAGATGAAAGGCCATGAATGTGCTAATGGGACTGTGTCCCCATCCCTTGAGCTCCCTTGTCAGTAAGTGGGCAGTTGTGGATACAGGATCTGGTGTCGGGCAGCCTGGGCTGAAACTCAGCTCTTTGTTACTAGGTGTGCCACCTGAGGTGAAGTGTAGGGTAGCTTTGAGTCAGTGCTGCCTCTTAGGGAAACAGGGTGTGATCATCACCATATCCATCTCAAAGTGCACCCGGGAAGATTGAATGCAGGTAAGCAACTTGGCACACAGCACCGGGCAATAGAGGTCAACTGCTACTCATATTTATTTATGTATTTATGTAATTTATGTATTTGAGGCAGAGTCTTGCTTTATCACCCAGGCTGGAGTGTAATGGCACGATCTTGGCTCACTGCAACCTCCACCTCCTGGGTTCAAGTGATTCTCCTGCCTCAGCCTCCCGAGTAACTGGGATTACAGGTGCCCACCACCATGCTTGGCTACTTCTTGTATTTTCAGTAGGGATGGGGTTTCACCATGTTGGCCAGGCTGGTCTCAACTCCTGACTTCAGGTGATCTGCCTGCCTCGGCCTCCGATAGTGCTGGGATTACAGGCATGAGCTACTGCGCCTGGCCTAGCTGCTACTCTTATTAATTAGCATTATGGGCCTCTGCCTGGAAGCTCCAATGTCTTATTGAATGTGGAAGGCCCTTAACAACCTGGCTTTTGATTTCCTCTCCTGCCTTAACCCCGCTTCCCCGTCCCTGCTTCCTATGTTCCAGCCTAAATGATCTTTAATTGTTTCCTGAACTGGGTTCTTCCCTCCAGACCTTTGCCCATGTTCCCTCTATCTGAAGCACTTTCCTTTGTCTAAATTTAGACCTCATTTCCCTGGCAACCTCCCCAGCCCATGATGGCAAGGAGGGTCCCTCCTGAGAGCCATCCCTCATATGCACCATCAGGATCTGTATTGCCATTGCTTGTTTACTTGTCTGTCTACCCAGCAGACTGTGAACTCCAGGCAGCAGGGCAAGAGTCCCCAAGTCTCCAGTACCTGATGCAGGTCCTACTTACTGGAGGTTCCCAGGGAATCTTAGCTGAATAATCAGAAGGATGAGTGGTGCCTGTCAGTATACAGTAAGTGTCTAATGAGTGCCGGCTAATTGCAATGGGAAATTAGGGCCCAGTAAAGCATGGTGCATATTTGTAGAAAGTGGGGGTCAGGAAACGTTTGCTGTAAGAAATGAGGCCATAACACATCCTTGGGTGACGCTGCTCAGGCTGAAAGAAGGGAGAGGCATTTAGTTGTCTTCCATAAATGTTTATTAAAGTGCCTGACTTACTTAGCAGGCTGCCCCTGATCTCAGAAAGCCGTTCACCCATACTGTGTTTGGGGAGCTAAATCTCAGATGGAATTTACATTTGAGACAAATGTATTATTGATTGACATGGAAAAACTGTGGGAACTGGTGCTTCAGAGAGAGCATGGTACTACTTGAACAGGGCTATGAAGAATGCATAGGAGTTCATAAGGTAGGTAAGAGAGGACGAGCAGCATGTGCTGAGAGAACAGACCATGAGAAGCCATTAAGGGAAGAAACATGTTTGAGGAATGTTGAAAAGTATAATAGGGCTACACGCAAGGTGACAAGATGAGGAGGTATATTACCAAAACGTGTGAATATCAGGCTATGGAATTTGGACATTGTTCCACAGCTCATTCCTTCAGGTATTTATTCCACTAATATTTACTCAGCACTTACTATATATTAGACTCTGTGGTAGGTACTGGGCACACCTCAGTGAAAAAATAAAGGTCTTGTTCCCTGTCCCTGTGGAGCTTAGAGTCTAGGAAGGATCCACTGAAAATGATCAAACAGTAAAGCAACACAGTCAAACCAGGATCTTAGGAAAAATCAGTATTACAGTAGCTGAAGTGGAGGATGGATCAGAAGGCAGTGGTGAGGAAACAGATCAGAAGGAGGCTGGGAAGTGCACAGGCCAGAGATGAGTGTCTGAGCCTGGGCAGTGTGGAGGGGATGGACAGGAGGTGACGGGTGATAGATCAGAGATGGTTGCACGTCACTGCTGCACCTCCCATCAAGAAATAGAGTCTAATTTTTGGCCCTTGCATTGAACTGCTTGATCACTAAATAGAATGTGGCAGAAGTGACATTTGGGACTTCCAAGACTGAGTCATAAGAAGGCACACAGGTTGCTTGGGATCCTTGGAACACTCTATGTGGAAGCCTTGAGCCCCCATGGAAAAAGTCCAGTTACCCCAAGGCTGCCAAGTGACAGGCGCTCTGGAGGATGGCTTCAGTGGAGTTCTGCCTTCCAGGCGTCCCCACCATGATGCCAGACATGCGAGTGAAGTCAACACAGGGCCTTCAGAAGGGCCCATCCACCAGCTGAATAGTACTTGAGTAGCCGTCATGCATGCCACAGGGACTGGAAGATTTGTCCAGCTGAACCCTGTCTGAATTCCTGATCAACACAAATCTCAAGATATAATAAAATCATTTTCATTATAAGTCACTAAGTTGTAGAGTAGTTTACCATACAGCAACAGAGAAACTGGAACAGAATGGAAGACAGAGGCTCTCAGAAGGCAAAGCCAACAGGGCCTACCCACTAGATGTGAGGAAGAACGCCTGTCACTAGAGGCGGTGTTGAGGGATTGGGGCATTGACATTAGGGTTACCAGATTTAGGAAAATAAAAATATAGGATACCCCGGTGAATTTCGGATAAAGAATGAATACATTTGTAGTATAGTATCTCCCATGTTGTGTGGGACATACTTATACTAAACACTCATTGTTAACCTAAAATCCAAAGCTGACTGAGCACCCAGTATTTCACCTGGCCACCTGGCCCAAGCTGGGGAAATGATATGAGTAAGGGCTAGAAGTGGAGATCTAGGAAGACATCTAGGAAGCCTGAGAGATGATGGGGTGGGGGGCCCTGGGGTCAAATGTGTAGGGTCCGGGAAGTCCAGGCAGGGGGCAGACTATGCCACTGGCCTTGAAGAGTCCACGTGGGTCCACGTGGGAACTGGCGCACGTTCCCTTGGCAAGTGTCTTGGCTGTGGCTGGGCCCGGGCGCCCTCTCGGGAGCCACACTCTATATGTGGCGCTAGTGACCGGGACAGGCAAGTGCAGCCCTCTCTGCCCTGACGCGCCACCTCCCTGCAGCATGTGAGGAATGCTGCCAGCTGAGAGCTCCCTGCGTGGCTGTGGCCGGGTGCCCAGGCTGCTGTCCCATCGGCCCTTTGGAGGCATCTCCTTCCCCATCCCATCCTGTTGGCTGTCCTCACGTACTGCTATCCCATTAAATGCACAGGCTTCTCCTCCACATCTTCAGAAATGCTGACACACCAGCACTGTCCGGAGACCTGTCTGCTGGTGGTGTGTGGAGCGCTCCCTGGAGCAGGGCTGGGCTGAGGCAGCAGAGAGCTCTCCTCCCTCCTGCAGGGCCTGGGGCTGGGGGACTCCGGCATTCTCCATTCTGTGTTCTTCTGTTCCCAGCCTCCCGGAGAGCCAGGCCTTTTCTAACCCTGGGAAGGCCCGAGAGAGGCTCATTTAGGCTGCTACTCCGGAGTCTGCTGCTTCTGTCCCGTCTCTCCCGAGACCCTCACAATAGCTGTGTCTGAGGTCTCTCACCTGGTGAGGAAGCTGTCCTCCCAAGTCTGCATGCAGAGCCGCAGCTGCCTTGGGCTAGGGGAAGTGTGGGGTTCTGGCCTGGGTTGGGAAGTCCCTCTTACAGCCACAGCTCTTCCCTTGGGGCTCTGGCTTGGAGTCCCTTTGAAGCAGGCCTCTCTCTACAACCTCCTGTGGCTCCCCATTGCCCATGCATCAGCATGAATGGCCTGGCCTCGCCCTGCCTACCCCAATCTGCCCATCACCTTTTCTTCCTCTTGACCTAGACACACCACCCTGGTTGGCGGGGACCTTCCCTCTGCACATCCTCTCCCATAGCACTGCTCAGACTCCACTTCTTTGTTGGGAAATAATCAGACCTGCTGTGTGGTGAGCACTGAGCTAGGTGCTCTAGGGGACACGTGTGATGTGGACGAGCCCCCGCTTCAAGGAGCGAGGGGTTCCCTTGAGAAGACAGGGAGGTATGGTAGACAGATGGGCAAACCAAGTCAGAACTGGGTGTCTCCCCTCTAGAGTGAAGAATCTAGAGCCGATCTCTTTAAGGCTAGCAAGTGACTGAGTGGCCATGGCTGAGTGCTCCAAGATTTCTGAGCCTCAGGTGCCTCATCGTGAACTGTAGCCAATACTACCCTTTTCCTTCCTACCCCACAGAGTGTAAGAATCAAGTGAGACAGCGATTGCGAAAGCTGGGCAGCAACACGTTTCTTCGTAGATAGGGATCATTTTTGTCTGGTGGAGCACAGCTTTGTTCATTTGTTTGTTTGTTTGAACATAAAGGGCTGCTCCACAGAAGTGGAGGACAAATAGTTCACCTCAGCTGGGTGAGTTGAGGCAGGTTCCATGGAGAAGGGATGCTGGAGGTGGGGCTGAAAGAGCACGAAGGGATTTTCCATGAAGAAGAAGTCAAGGTGGGGCTGTGAGCGATGGGAAGGGTGTTTCATGCACTGCGGATGGCATGTGCAAACCACTGGAGAGCAAGAGAGCCTGGCATATGTGGCCGCCCAGGCTGACACCCAGGGTGTGCGAGGAAGGGTGGGACAGAATGGGGGGCCCAGGGATGCTGGAGGGAAGGGGTCACCCTGGGGTCAGCATGGGAAGGCCTTTGCCTGCCAGCTGAGGAGTCTGGACTTCATCCACTTGACAGTGGGGAGCCAAGGAAGGCTTTTCGCAGGAGTGACACGATCAAAGGCGTGCCTTGCCCCTTCTCGATGCTGCCCTTGCTCCTCTCCCTTTTTTCAAATTTTGCCTCCTCTGTGGAGTTTTCTCCAAATGTTCTGAGTCCCCCCACTCGGGGCACAGCTGATGCTCTTGGAGCTGATCAAGGAGGGGTTGCCTCCCACCTGTTCTTCCCCAGTGCCAGCCTGAAGCCCAGCACTGCCTAGGTACCTCATGTCCTTCACCGAATCTCGCTGACCATCCCAGTACGCATAAACCATGCTCCTGTCTCTTGCTCTGTGATGTTGGCATGAAATACTCAGATGCCACCACAGCAAGGATTGACCTACATCTCTGGGGTCAAACCAGCTTGGAAGGGCCAAGTCATGTCTCGATTTGATTTTCCTGGATTAGAGTCAAGCTCAGTGACTGTAACAAAAACAGCACCCCCTCCCTTGGTTTAGAAGAGTTGTCATTGCTGGATCTGGTGGCTCTGGGCTGTTTTTATTTTTAACAACCAGAGTTGCCTTGTGGCCGCAGGTGAAGAGCCGAATGCATAGAGAGCAGAGAGGAGGCTGCGTCTATGGGGTCTCTGTGGATGGGGACACAATCATCTCACAAGCTCCTTGGTGACCTCTAGGGTGCACCCTCGTTCATAGCCTCCAGGAATTCTCTATGTAGATCTTAAAGTCCCAAAGGGTCCTCCGGTTCTATTCCTAACTCTACAAGGGGGAAACTGAGGTCCCATGTGGGATGCAGCAGCTCAGATCACACTGGGGGTCAATGGCAGAACCAGGAGTAGCACCGTGTTTCTTGCTTCCTGGTGGGTGCGTTTTTTCCTGGTCCCAGCTTGGTTCTACATATGAGGACTAAACTGAGTCAGGGAGAGCTTGGAGGGGAGGTCCTGGAGTTGAGATAGAGCTGGAAGAAGGGGAGCTTCAGTGACAGACACCGATGCAAAGCTAGGACAGAGCTGCTAGGGAAGATCTGGCTTAGATTTGGTCAAAAATTGTACACTGCTTATTTTAGATGCTGTACGGTGTGCCCAGTTCAGCCACTCATCCACTGGAAAGGGTAGCCACTCTGGGAAAGGCAACACAGTACTTTCTTTTTTTTTCTTTTTTTCCAAGATGGAGTCTTGCTTTGTCGCCCAGGCTGGCGCTCAGTGGCCTGATTTCAGCTCACTGCAACCTCCACCTCCTGAGTTCAAGAAATCCTCTGCTTCAGCTTCCTGAGTAGCTGAGATTACAGGCATGTGCCACCATGCCTGGGTAATTTTTGTATTTTTAGTAGAGATGGGGTTTCACCATGTTGGCCAGGCTGGTCTTGAACTCCTGACCTCAGGTGATCTACCCAGCTCGGCCTCCCAGAGTGCTGGGATTACAAGTGGGAGCCACTGTGCCCGGCCAGTACTTTCAATATTTCCTAAGTATGGAAGGAGGAGCCACCCTTAGGCTCTGCTTGGAGGGCTGGAGAGAATAGCTGGGCATGAGCTGGGTATCTACTGCATACCAGGCATCCTTCTCCCCTCCACCTATTTCTCCTGAGCACCTAGTCACTTCTGGGTGCTGAGGGTGTGAATATCAAAACAGAATCTTATACTTTATGGAGAAGACACCCACCTCAACAAGCACTTTCTTTTTCTTTTTTTCTTTTCTTTCTTTCTTTTTTTGAGATGGAGTTTCGCTCTTGTTGCCCAGGCTGGAGTGCAGTGGCAGGATCTTGGCTCACTGCAACCTCCGCCTCCCGGGTTCAAGCAATTCTTCTGCCTCAGCCTCCTGAGTAGCTGGGATTACAGGCGTGCACCACCAGGCCTGGCTAATTTTTTGTATTTTTAGTAGAGACGGAGTTTCCCCATGTTGGCCAGGCTGGTCTTGAATTCCTGACCTCAGGTGATCCACCTGCCTCAGCCTCCCAAAGTGCTGGGATTACAGGCGCGAGCCACTGCGCCCGGCCTAAACAAGTACTTTCAACAGAATGATCTTATCCCCTAGCACAGCATCAACCTTGGGCGGGAGGAGCAGTAGTCAGTGAAGGCTTTCTGGAAGAGGAGGTGCCTAAGATCAGTCTTGAAAGACAAGAGAGAATTAAGCAGACTGAAAATGGGGCAGAGTGCTGTCAGCAGATGAAACAGCGTGAACAAAACCAGGGAGGCATGAAGCTGTGTGAAGTGATTATTGCCTTGTGCTGTGATAACACACACCCTAGCCCAGGGTGGAGGGAGAGGATTCTGGAGGCTCAGTGGGGCACTGGGCCGGTGGGTCACCCTTAGCAGTTTGATTTCATCTTACAGGTTCTAAAGCTGGAGAGTGGCTTGTTTGGATTTGCATTTTAAGTGGTGACCCTGGCAGCAGTGTGGCAGCTGACTCAGTGAGCAGAGGCATGAGGCAGGGGAGGCTGTTGCAATAACCCAGACAGGAGATGATGACGGCTTGACCTTGGGCTGTGGTAGCGGGACAGGGAGAGGGACGGGTTGAGAAACATTTAGGAGGTCAAGTTGTCGGAACCCAGAGACTGATGGGATGTGTGTGGGATGAGAGGGAGGAATCAAGGTGGCCTTGTCCTGGGGCTGAGCAGTGGTGCAACCCAGCTCTGAGGAATTCCGGGGGTGGAGCCGACTTGGAAACTCAAGGCCGATCTCAGGTTGAGACATGGTGAGTCTGAGGTGCCTATGAGGTGTTAAGGTGGCCACAGAACCCCAGGAGGCAGCTGGAAACCCAGGGTCTGGAGAGTAGGAGAGGCTGAGGCAGACGTGTAGGTCTGGAAAGGACAAGCCCACAGCAGTGGTGGAACCACAGGGGTGGTGAGACGGTCCAGGAAGACACACAGAGGGAAGAGGGGAATCTCTCCCTGCCATCCCTGACCTCTAGGGAGTGGGTGGAGGAAGGGGCACCCGCAGGAGAGGAGGGATGGTCAGAGAGGTAGGAGGCTAGCAGAAATGGTGATGTCACATGGGCCCGGGGAGGACACAGCTGTTAAGTGTGAGGATGTGGGGGACGGCACTGAACGCAGTAAAGTATCCCACAAGAAGAGGACAGCAAGTGGCCCACCAGGGAGACACAGAGGTTAGGGAAGATCTCCTTAGGATGGGAGAGACGTGAGCACATGCAGACGCCTGGTGGAAGTGGGAAGTCTTGGTAGAGAGGGACATGCTGTAGGCCAGGGAGAGATGGGCGAGGTTTCAGAGTGGGCCTGCCCAGCACCTCACTGCAAGGGTGGGCTGGGAGGCTGAAGAGGGACCTTCCTTGCCCTCTGATTTGGGACAGAGGATACTCAGGATGGGTGTGGGGCTGTGTTTGGAGGCGGGGCAGGGCAGCAGGTCCCACCAAAGGGCCTTCATATTTTGATGAAGCCAGGTGTCTCTGGGAATTGAGGTGGGCAGAGGGAAAAGGGTGAAGGTCAGCGAGGCAAATAACCCGTGAGGGAAATGGGAGGCCAGCAAGCAGGCAGAGGACCTTGGGTTCATGTCCAGAGTGTAGTTGAGACTGGAGACCCCAGGTTGACACTGGCCTCAAATCTTCATGCTGTGGGCCCTTGCCACACCAAGCTTGCCATGTAAAGAGTGTGGTTGGGTTGGCCCCTGTGAAGTCTGGCTGGGTGGACGAAGGGAAGGATAGGGTATTAAGAAATCAGGGGTGCTGGTGAGAGGGTAATTCTGATGACCAAACCATTGGAGCAGTTGGAGAATGTGGTCAGAGGGAAAGAAGAGATGTTGGGGTTAAGATTGAAGGGGAGAAGCAGTTTTGAGTGGTGGTCTGGGATTGGGGGCTGGACTTGAGTAGGCTAGAGGGTCCCTAGAGAAGGGTGCCGGAGGTCCGGGGAGTCCAGGTATTGGACGGGTCACCCACATGGATGCTGAAGGCCATCAGCTGCTGACAGACCTCGGACAGGGAAGGAGAGGCAGTGATCTGAGGCTGGGCAGTTCAGGAGCAAAAGATGCTGGCTAGGAAGGTGGGATCCAAGAGGCTGGGAGAGGGGAAAGTAGTAGAATCAGGCGGCATGAACCCTAAATGAGAGAAAAAAAAACATTCTAGGGCAGGGCACAGTGGCTCATGTCTGTAAACCCAGCACTTTGGGAGGCTGAGGTGGGCAGATCACTTGAGCCTAGGAGTTCGAGATCAGCCTGGGCAACATGGCAACACCCTGTCTCTCAAAAAAAAAAAAAAAAAGGAAACAAAAAAGAAAAATCCCCATCCTGTGGGGCTGATGGCCTCACAGTCTGGAAACACCCCTAGGGATGTGAAAGGGATGTGGGGATCTTGGGAACCACACAAGGGAGTGAGATGTAGGAACAGAAAGAGCTGCCCCAGAGAGGACAGAGGAGATGGGTCATGAGCGGCAAGGCCTCCATCACAAGGCCGAGGACGGAGGGGGTGCTCTTAAAGGAAGTGGGGTCCCAGAAGGGCCAGTGGGGAGGTCCGGGAAGGAAGGTTGGTGAGGCAAAGTGCAGTGACAAGGGAGATGACTAAAGGAGGGTGCATCGTGAGCTGTCAGCAAGTATGCAGGGGTGGGTGGTGCGGGGCAGGGTTTCCGAGAGGCAGGGGTCTGTAGGATGAGTGGGAGATTCTTTGGTGAATACAGGAGGCAACAGGCAGGGAAGAGTGGTCAACAAGCTGGAACTCATTCGTTCCGCAAACACTCACGGGGGCTTCCTATGCTTGGGATGCAGCAGTGAACAAAGTGACAGTCCTCACTCTTGTGGGTCTTACACTCTAGCTGGAGGGGGTGGGGGCCAGAAAACATCACAAATACAGTCAGAGGTGAATTGCAGAGTATGTTAGAGGGCCATGAGGCTGTGGCCAAAAGAACAAGCTGAACGGAGCCAAATGGAGTTGTGCAGGTGGTGGGGGCAGGGGCTGGGGGAGCCACTTTGAAGTTACCATGTAGTGGTCAGGGCAGGCCCAGGTGAGGCTGGCGCTCTAGGCCCATGCAGAGTTCCATCTAGTTTGACAGGAACGGCAGTGGGGCTGGGGATCTTGGGAGAGGCACCTGTATGATTGCTCTGCTGTGTGGTACATGGGAAAATCTCAAGACAAGAATCTTCAGTATGGGTGAGAAGGGATGAGAAAAAGAAGCAGAGAAAGCAGAAGAAAACCAATATCCACAGGCACCTGCGGAGGGCCAGGCACTGCCCTGGGGACGGCCTCTTGAATCAGTCTCTCTTGACCCTCGAGACAACCCTGTGAGTTAGGAAGGAACTGTCCTTATGGGTCCAGTTTATTGAAAAATAATGGCACCATCAACATGAGCTAACACTTAGTGCTGTCCTGAACAGTTTGCCTGGATTTTCCTAATGCGCCCACCTAAGCTCTCAATGAGGCTGGTGTCACTGTCTCCACTTCCTAATAACAAGTCTGAGGAAGCTGGGAAGTGTCAGTGCAGTGGCCAAGCTCGAGGACCCCGCAGCCAGCCTGGTGTGCTGGCTTCCCTACTTATCAGCTGTGTGGCTTTCGGCAATTCCTTAACCTTTCTGGGCTCAGCTTCCTAACCTGGAAATGAGGAAAGTAAAAACACCTGCTTTGCAGGGTCGTGGTAAAGATTAAATGAGGAAATATATGGAAAGCACGCAGAACAAGCCCCTGCACCTAGTGGGCGCTGTGCAAGGGTGCACTGCTACTATAGTACAATTCTTGCCCAAGCTCACTTAGGTAGGAGAGAGCTTTGACCTGGAGCCTGGTGGGACCGACCCTGGCCTCTTCCCGGCTGACGCTTTGCTCTTTCTGGTTCTGGACTTGCAGAGCCAGGCTAGGGAGGAAGGAGCTGTGTGGCTCCCACCAGGCCTGCTTCTTTGCGGCAGGCATGTGACATATTGTGGCGTGATGTGTTTTCCCCTCATGGTGCAAGACGTGACTCAGAGGGGCATGCTGGGGAAATGAGTTTCTTGGATTTGCCCACCTCGTCGCCCCTGCATTCTTTTGAATTTCTCTGAATCAGACTTTATATCTGGCTCTGCCATTCACCAGCCTTATTTATGCAGAAAACAGCCCCACATTTCCAACTTGCTCCACAGCAGTAAAGATTCATCTTTGGCCCGGGGAGGGTAGCAAAAGAGAGGAGGGAAGGGGAAAAAAAGGAAAAAGAAAGAAAAAGGAAGGAAGAAAGAAAGAGCCAGCAACAATCAAAACAACCTTTTTCTCCCTGTGTAATCTGGGCGGATTCCAGGAGGATAATGTCTTTCCACCGTGGATCGCCCCCTCCCTCCCAGGCTGTTTTCGCAGGAAGTAAATCCTGGAGCATTTTCAATGTGCCCCTCCAGGCAGAACAATGAGGCCCTTGAAGCCTCGGAACCCGCGCTTCCTCCAGTTATCCGGAGCCGCGCCGCGGAGGGGAGCCATCTCTGGGGAGGGGGCAGGGAGGAGGAGCGAGTCTGCAGGGCGTTGCGGAGCCGCACGAGGGAAGCCCATTAGTCAAATAATAGGTTTGGATCCGACTGTTTTGCCAAGGTACCCGGCATTTATCCCGCTCCCCGATTGGGGGCGGGGAGCTGGGAGGAGGCGGCGAGGATCCAATTACGGCTGCTCCTGCCCGGTCGCCGGGAGGTGGCGGCGGGCCGCATCGGCCCGGGCCGGGCCGGGCGGGGCCGGGAGGAGCGAGGATCGGGGATCGGGAGCGCGAGCCTCGGGCCGGCCGGCCTGGAAACACCGCGCCCAGGCCCCGGCCGCAGCCCTGAGCCCTGCGCGGGCTCCTCCCGCCCCGCCGGCTCAGCTGCCTCATTGTTTATTGTGGAGCCTGCCTCTCCCTTGCCCGCCCGCCCTCCCGCTCCTTTCTCCCCTCCTCCCGAAAGAAAGAAGAGCCAGTGTGTGGAGAGAATGAGTCATGAATAAACAAACAGCGTGGGGGGAGCTGTCACTCCCAGCTCACTTCCTGGCCGCGCTCCGCTCCGCGACCTCCTGGCGGGGCGCAGAAGCCAGGCTGGCCGCGGTGGGCGGTGGCTGCTGGGGCCGCTGGGGCGCGCGGCCCAGCTCAGTCGGGCCCTTCAGCGGGGCTGGGCTGGGCTAGGGTGCTCAGGAACCCAGTTCCCATGCCTGTCCTTGACCACAGCCCTCACAAGCCTCATGGCCCTTAGAGTAAGCGAGCGTGACATGATGTCCCCAGACCTGTATGGCCGTGTGAGCCGTGAGCCGAGGGCTGTAGGCTGGACCCTTGGGTTGGACAGAAGCCATCTGCCACAGACAGGCAGTGCATGCGGGACCTGTGGCGGGCTTGAGGCGCCTGTGTGGGCTCATCCTCTGGGAATGCCAGTGTGTGTCTGCTGAGTTGTGTGGGCGTGGCTTTTTCCGCGTGATACAGGGACACTGCGAGGATGTGTATATATGGCATGTGTGTCTTCTGCATATGGTGTTTGTCTGGAGTGGGGGTTACACATGTGTGCTAGTGATCTGTGTGTGTGTGTCTGTGTGTGTTGTGTGTGTTGTGTGACCAATTTTCCTGACTCTGAATTTGCGTCTGCCACTTTAAGTTTTGAGATTTTTGCTTTGTACTTGACTTTTCTCTATTTAGTCCTTTTTCTTCTCTCTTGTGTGATCCTGTGGGTCATTTGGGGCCACCTCTCCCCATTAGTGAGGCCCCAGGGCCCCAGCAGACCTCCAGGGCCCGGCCTGGTTGGCCTCAGCGTCCAGCCAGCTGTGGCCACACGCAGACTGACAGTGCTGACTCATGCCTGGCCAGAGCTGAGTGTGACCAGCGTGCCCAGGCTGGGTGAGCCCCCACTGTGAGGAGGGCAAGGGCCCAGGCCAGCCCAGACCTTCTGGGGACTTGTGACCGCATGGCATTAGAGGCAGGGGCAGGAGTAAGTCATTTCTTCTGGCTTCCCTGGTAGCCGCACAGCCTCACAGGGGTCCACCCCAGGGACAGTGCTGACGGCTGGGCCTTCGGAAAGGTTAGTGTGACCAAGACAAGGCTGTGACTCAAGCTACAGCTCAGGCTCCTGCTGCTTGGCTGGGTCTAGAACCTTCCCAGCTCTGGCCCTGCTCCCTCTCTGTGGGCTGGCCCCAGCTCCCAAAGCTTCCCAGTTCCAGGTTGGAGATTTGCATGCAGGGACAGACCCCCCCCCCCCCCCCCCCCCCCCGCCACCCGGCCCAGGCTGAAGCAGGGCACGAGTTTGCTCCTTCCCCAGGATTGCTCACTCTTGCAGCCCCCCAGCCAGTGCTTGCTTGCTGGACTTGGTCTCCTGGCACTGGAATCATAGCCTTGGTTGTGACCCTGATCAGGGAGGCAGGCTCCAGGGCCACAGCAGGCCAACCCTGGCCACTTCCCAGTCTTTCCCATCCTTCAGGGGGCAGGTAGTTGGGAAGATTAGGATCCACATAGGTTGGGAGGCAGGTGCACATGGGGTCACAGCCTGGCTCCTTCATCTGCTAGCTTTGTGACCTGGGGAAAGTCATATAACCTCTCTGAACCTCTTTTTCCTCTACTTTAAAATGTGCATAGTGACCCTTACCCCATGGAGAGGTTGCAAAAGGGCTCAGGAAAGGACAGTGTACTCTGTCTACCCCCAGGCCTGCCCTGAACCCTGGTCTCAGGGCCCAGAATTTTGCCTGTCCAAGCGTGTTGGTCCATGACCCAGGGAAGTGCTGGGTCCTGTGGACCTTGGCTGAAATTTGAAAACTCCAGTCCTACGTAGTACATAGGGGTCTCTGAGTCCCAGGGAAGCATGGGGTCTGGACTGGCCGTTAGAGGCAAGCTGGTCTAGGAAGGACAGCTGCAACACACAGCTTCTTTCTGGATCTTTCCTTGTGGGGAGAAGTCTGCACCCCTCAGGTCTTAACTCTGGCTCTACTGGGCTGGTCTCCACTTGAGGACAATTTTTTTTTTTTTTTTTTTTTGAGACAGAGTCTTGATGGAGTGCAGTGATGCAATCTCAGTTCACTGCAACCTTGACCTCCTGGGCTCAAGCGAACCTCCCACCTCAGCCTCCCAAGGAGCTAGGACTATAGGCACATGCCACGATGCCCAGCTAATTTTTCTTTATTTTTTTGTAGAGATGGGGTCTCACTATATTGCCCAGGCTTGTAGACAAATTTTGTTTGGCCTACGTGAGATTAAAAAAAACAAAAAACAAAAAAAAACAGCCAATATTTAGGAATGAAGGCATTTCACATGAAAGTGTGAATTTTCAATTTCCCTCAAATAATTGGGGAGTTTGGCCACACTAGGCTCACGTTTTTATGTGGCAACTGTGGGCAGGCACTGAGCAGCGGAGGCCCCTTCAGGCGGGTGTATGTTCTCCAGTTTATCACAGTCTCCACTGCTCCTTATTGCACTGGTTCTCAAACTTGAGCATGTGGGAAAATCCCTTGGAGGGCTTGTTAAAGTACAGATTAGTGGACCCCACCCCAGAGTTTCTGTTTCAGTGGGTCTGGGGTGTTTCTTAGAGTTTGCCTGAGAATTTCTCACAAGTTCCCAGGTGCTACGGCTGCTGCTGGTTTAGGGCCCCCTTTTGAGAACTACTGGGTCACCTGATGCTGAGGCTGACTGGGGCTGGTCTCAAACTCCAGACCTCACATGATCTGCCTGCCTCGGCCTCCCAAAGTGCTGGGATAACAGGCATGAGCCACCCTGCCCCGCCAGAAGTATATATTTCTTTGGAGACAGAAAAGATATTCCTTTGTGATTATATGCAAACGATTTGCATATATGTCAAATAAACACAACTTCAGGAGCACCGTGAGGCCTGCCCTGAGCATGGCCTGAGGATATGCTGCTTGGCCACTCTGTGTACTTGTTGCTTTACCTGTCCACCTCACTCATTGACTTTGTTTGCTTGACCCTGCAGGTGTTTTGAGTGTGTGACCCTGGCTGACTACAGTTTATTCATTAATTGAACAACCATGATTTGAACCAGTTCTATTGCCACACTGTGTTAGGATATGAAGACAGTGAATAAGACAGACCTAATCCCTACCCTCCTGGGGCTCCCAGAGTATTGGGACAGATAGACAAAACAAATTGAACTAGTAGGTAAAGGAAGGAATTGCATGTTGTGGTAACAGATCAGGATGCTGAGATGGAGAATAATGGGTTATATCAGGACCTCTTTTAGTCTGGGTGGTCAAAGAAGGCTCTCTAAGGTTCCCGTCCTATGAGGGGTGGGATTGGGAAGCAAATGAAATCTGAATCTCTAGAGATCTCACCCTGCTTCAAAGCCCAGCTCGCGTTCACCAAGCCCAGGGAGCATCTTGACCTTCTGACCTGTGTGTGCGCACTCTGACCTCAGCTCTGCTTGCTAACCTACAACCTCAGGGCCAGCCACACAGAGCCTCTGTTGTTACTCAGTGGCTTCGTGAAGCTCCACATGTGTTTGAGAGGCCACACCACACTCTGGCAGTTTACTTTGTCTCCCTGGACCTCAGAACCTTTAGGGGCATTTTGCCCTATGCTCATGTACAGATGAGGAAACTCAATCCAGCACTTCCGGTGTTCCCCACTTCCCAGTCAGTCAAAGGGCAGGACTTTTCCTTTTCCTTAACTTTCCTCCGAGCCCAGCCCAAGGCTGAGCACAGAGCAGGGCATGGGACTGGGAGCTGACACTTCTCACATTTGCATCTCCTAAAATGGCTAAAGAATCTTGGCTAGTTACAGCAAACCAGTGGCACATCCTTCCCGTACTGTGCTTAACATCATTCAATGATAACCCTTTCCCTTTGGGCCCCCATATAGCATTAGAATCCTCTCAACACAGGAAACTGATGCCAAAGAATTGGAGTTGACTTTTGGGATTAAATTTAATATCATGTGGGCCTCATCTGGCCTACCAACTAAGTAGAGACCCGGGGCATGGACCCAGGGTGGAATTTCAGGCACCTGAGCTAGGTGTGGAGATAGGAGCCGGACTGGCCTGTCAGCTAGAGAAAAGAGAGCTATGGGAGGTTGACAGGCGGGCCAGGGTGAATTCTGACCATAGTGTCCCTCTGAAGGAGGAAGCATGGGGTATGAGGCAGTGAGGCAGAAGTGAGGACCCAAGACGACTGGGCTCGGGGTGGGAGGTGGGTCTGGCCAGGGATGCCTGAGGGCTGGCAAAGGGCTTCTTCAGCTCTGCTAAGAGTGAGGACATGAGGGAGCAGAGCCTGCTGAGACCCGCCCTCCTGCCCCACTCAGGCTGCAGTGCTATCCTCCCAAAAGGCTACAACAGCCCCCACCCTGAGTTGCAAGTGAAGGTAGCTTAGGGCACTTTGGAGGGCCCCTTTTCTAAGCAAAAGAAGCTTTTATGGAAATTAAATTGTGGATATTTGTATTCCAGGAACATCAATATATTTAATAGAGCTGAGGCCATTAAGAGAATGCATAGAGATACCGATGGTCCCGAGTTCCCAGAGAACTGTCTGAATGTCTTGTAGCCCTGCTCTGCACAGAGGTCTGGCCAAGGGGTGGGCCTGGCTCCCAGGGGTCCGCCTGGCTCCCAGGGGTCCAGACCCCAGGACTGAAAGTTAGCAAGACGGAACAAACACAAGGGCCTCCCTGCCTCCCTCGGCCAGCTCCCAGGCGCTGGTATGCCTTCCCACTGCTCCAGCTTTGGGATGGGGCAGTGTGTGGGTGCAGCTCTGCACACCCGGCTCTCCTTGAGGATGGCCTGCACACGTCGTCTGTTCGCTCACTTTCCCATCGCTGGTGTCTGGCCCTTGAACGAAGGAATGATTGACTGACTGAATGAATGGCACTTCTCTTTCCGAGAGCTTGTTGTGCCTTCATGCTTGTGGAATGCCTGTTGTCTCTGTTACACCTTAAGCTCTGTGAAGGCAGGGCTGAGCCTGGGAGCTCTGCTGCCGTGTCCCAGAGCTGAATGAGCACATCCTCGTGGAGTCACAATGAACCAAAGGAAAGGTCACGTCTTTGTACTGTGCCCTTTGGGCTGTGTTGAGTCCTGGGTCTGGTCCACAGTGGGCCTCGGGCAGTTCTGGAGCTAGGGCCTTGGTAGCCCCTGAGAATTAGGGACACTCCAGCTGCTGGGCAGGGCTCACTATTCCCTCATTGCCCCTGTGCGCCCTGCTGCCATGCCTTTGCTTCTCTGAGCCCCATACTTGGAGCTCCCTTCCCTGCTCCATTTCACTTCATTCAAAGTCCTCTTGGTTCAGCGCCCCGGCCACCTCCCCTGGGAGACGTTGTCTGGGGAGACCTCTTTTTCTCCTCGGCCCTCACTCCCCAAGGATCTTGCTGTCCTTGCAGGATCCACAGTTCACATACTGGTGACTGGGAAGGCTGAGGCCACCACACTTTCTGCAGGCTGTAGGGGCAGGTGAGGGGCTGTGGCTCTGGGACGCATCCTTGCTGGACAGCTGAGCAGCTCCAAAGCTGTTTGGGGAGATGCCTGTCCCTCACCCTCTCTGGGAGGGGTGTGGGATGCTCACCACCAAGCAAGGGAACACATGTGGGAGTCCCCGCTCACTTTCCTGCATGTGGGCTGCGGGCAGGGACACACCTGGCCTCTTCCCTCCATGACCTTTCCTCCTGAGCTTCAGTGTCAGGTGTCAGGCTTTGAAGGCTGGAAATGCATGGCGCATGGTGCAGTGTCTGGATCTGCACCCCTACTGGATGGGTAGGGTCTGGGGTGATTTGGCCTCTTGGAGTTTCAATTTCCTCGGTTGTAAAATGGGATGCCTTATTCCATCTCTTCAGGTTATTATGAAAATTACAGGTGTCAACAGGACTGCTCCCTCCTGCCTCAGCTTCTCTCTGCCTAGAATGTTTTTCCTTTCCTGGTTGCCTAGATAGCTCTTATTCATTCTTTAGAAGATCTGGGCTCAGTGTTATTTCCTCTAGGAAGCCCTCCTTGGTTCTGAGTTCCAGACAGGTTCCCACACTGTAGAATCCTGGTCTCTTCTTCTGTGTTTCTTACCTATATGTGAGTCTCTGTTTAGAGATGGTGCCCCACAGTAGACTGTGAACTTCATGAGGGCAGGGGCTATGTCTGCTTCATTCCCCATCATGTCCTTGTACCTCGCCTAGGACCCAGAACTTCAAAGGCAATTGGGGAGTATTTGCTAAGTAAATAACAAATTTGAAGTGCCTCATGCCAAGTTAGGATCCCCCAAATAGCAGCTCTTATTAAATGTGGCCCCCAGAGGCCATGTAACCACTCCTCATTTCAGGCCGTCAGTGGGATGTTATATTGCCAGGAAGCTCGGCATCCGGCCTGTGCCAGTCCACCTGCCCTGGGGAAGTGCCCATCCATGCTGCACTTTGCTGTTCTCTCAGCCCCTGGTGCAGGGAGGGCAGAAAAAGAGCCAGGTGAGGTGTACCTGAGACCTGAGTCCCCAGTGCTGGTCCCTGTCTGAAGTTCAGCCTTGTGCGCTAGGTCTTCTGGGATCCCTCGTGGGCAGGAGGGCAGGTGGGAAGTCCAAATCTGCACACATCTGGCTGACTTTCTCACTGGATAGACAGGCCTTGTCTACCCCTAAGCCCACAGCTAACAGGGTGGTTCTGCGCTCACTGAGGTCACTGTGCTCAGCCTGGGTTTCTGGTGTCATTGTCTGTACTCCTCAAGCCGTGTTGGGCTTCTGAGTCCACTTGTGACCACAGATGTGGTGCTCATGTCCCCTTATCAAGCCATCCGGGTCCTAGGTCTTCTATCTCAGTCCCCGGGCCTCAGTTTCTTCATCTGTTAAATGGGAATGTGAACCTCATGAGATGAGTGGGATTTTGAGGATTCAGTGGAACAACTAGTGCCCACGGCACTTTACAGTATGTAAAACCTGTCTCATCTGTTTCCTGACAGAATGCAGAGCTCCGTCTCTGGTGGAGCTGGAGACAGATGGGCACTGGGAAGGTGAGATACCCACACGAGAAAGTTTAGAGTGCTGTGGCGTGGGTGCAGCTCAGGTGGGGATGGGCAGCACTCGTGTGGATGCGATATACGTGGGCTCTTTGTGATACAGCTCCGTGTTGGTACCAAGGTCTAGGGCAGACAGACAACTGACAGCAAGTTCTGCTGAATTCTTGGAGGAGACCGTGTCTGGAGCAGTGGTCTCTGCAAGGCCGCAGCTTACCTGGCCCTCTCAAATCAGTCACTACTGTCTAGGGCGTCCCCGAGCATCAAGAATAACCCAGCCTTGGAAATCCTTTGCCCTGGTCCCTGTTCTACTCAGGCAAGGGCCTGCATGGCCTGAGAGCTGGACACACTCAGGTGCGGACACACCTGCCTGTCTGCTGACATGTGCACACACGTACACATGTGTGTACACGTGCATACATACAGTACTCTAGATTGACCCCCTCACGTGCATGGACCTGAGTGAGTGTCTCATGTCTTTTTCTATGTAGGACATACGGAAAAATGATTCCCAAGCAATTTCCAGGAAGAATATTCTATCTAGTTCCCTCTCACCTCCCACTACCTCCATTTTATAAACTGGGAAACTGAGGTCAGAGAGGGTAAGTGGTTTGCCCAGGGTCCCACAGCAGGAGCAGCAAGTGTGACACCAGGATGTCCTAACCTGTGTCTGGGATGTCCCCGCCAGGTGACTTCTATCTTGCCAGGGAGTGTGTTACAGCAAGCTCGCCTCAGCTCAGCAACCCCATTTTACAGATGGGCAAAACTGACCTGGCCACAATCTCATTCAAAGGGCACCCATATCTCAGATCATGCAGAGTCGAGACTCACAGGCTCTGAGTGGGAGCCCTGGGCTATGGGTTTTGCCCCACGTTGCTGGGAAGTTCCAGGGGTGTAGCTGCTACCGGGAGAGCTCATTCAGACTGTAACTTACAAATGAAAAGGGAATTTAATACACAGGGTTCCATGCAGGATCCCAGGGCCAACCTTTCCCTGCAGCCACCCACCTGCGGCTGCCTGCCTCAAGGGCCCTGCCCACCAGCTTGGGGCCCCTGTGGCCAGCCAGTAGCCCTGCCTGGGCCCCCTCCCCGCCCTGCCCCCAGTACTGCTGACACTGGCTCCTTCCTGGCCTCTCACCTCCACAGCCCTCTCCCGCCCTCCCGCTGGCTGGCTGCAGTAACAAGATGCCCTTTGTGTGTGCCGGCAGGGGAGGGGGCTGCGGGCAGGCTCCTGCGCGGCTTCTTGCTGCTGAGTCACAGCTCCCCGCCAGGCTCTGGGAACAGAGTCACAGGTGACTGGCCAGACGGCACAGAGCCCAAGACCTTGGAGATAACCTCAGACAACCCCTTCTTTGCACGGGAGGGGACATTGAGTCTCAGAGAGGGGAAGGGGCTGCTGCATGCTTTTCTGGGGGGAAACATCAAGATCGGGCAGTTCTTCCTGCAGGTTAAGGGCTCTCGGGCTGGTCCTGTTGTCATAGTAGAGTCCTACTTCTTCCCAGAACAGCCTGAGTGTGTCTGTGTGCCCATGTGCATGTGCACACATGGTCACTCGTGTTTGTGTTCAAGTGTGAGCATCAAGAGTGCAACCCTGTGAGTGTGTGCTTGTGTGAGGCTGTGTGTAAGTGTGTTTGCCTTTCTAGGTCCCCCATGCCTTCTCCCAGAGACACACAGGCTTGTCCTTAATGTCATTGCTCCTTCCATCTGCTTCTTAGTGCTTACCTGGGCTTCTCCTTGCCCACTGCAGGAGGCACCAGTCCAGGCAAGTAAGTGCCTGTGATGGGCAGCTCATTACCTGACAAGTCACCCCCAGAAACCCAAGGCAGGGTGTCTCTCTGCCCCACTGCACTGTGCTGTGGGGGACTCACCAGCGGGGGCCCAGCCAGAAGTGTGTGGTGCTTAGGAACGTGGAGCCTCAGGAGACCGGCTGCCTGGGTTTGAATCCTGGCCCTGCCATTTCCTAGCCATGTGACTTGGGCAAGTTTACTTTTCTTCTCAGAGCCTCTATTTTCTCATCTGTAAAATGGGGATAATAATAGCCTTGCCTCAGAGATTGAGTTTGTACCTGTAAAGATCTTAAAATAATGTGCAGGCCCTTAAGGAACATTAGCGATTATTATTACTGTTATAATTATAATTGATCTTGACCCCCAGGGAGCTCTTTGGAGATGCAAGGGGCTGAAGGGGTTGAAGTCTCTGGCAGCATGAGAGGCTCAATTCCCTTGGTCACTGACCAGCAGGCAGTGAAGGGGCGGGGGCCACTGTTCCAAGGAGTTGTCTGTTCTGGACTGTGTCCCCACCGAGTGGAACCACCTTCAACAGTATTCCCCAGGAGAGGTCTGCACCATTGGAAGTGACCCCTGGCTTTGTGCACGCTGCCTTCCTGGGTCGCTCAGTTAGAGCAATGGCCAGGCCCTGGGAGGCAGGGCAGGGTGGCCAGGCGGCCGGAGCTCCTGCTCCTCCCTCTCCGATGGGCCTTGGCGGGCGGCGGGCTTCCTGTTGCTGCTGCTGTGATGCCCCACCTAATGCCGGGGACGGCCATCTGGGCCCGAGGGCTCGGAGAGGGGGCCCGCCGGCCATCTGCCTGCTTGGCGCGGGCTGCTTCCGAAGGGCAGCAGGGCGCCTGCCTGCGGGAGCTGTGGCTGCAGGAGGAGGCCTGGGGGCCGGTTCTCTGGCCTGGGCAGCCTGTCAGGCTGCAAGCTGCTGCAAGCAGCCCGATCCCCAGAGCTTCCTGCCCTAATTTTCCCCACACATATGCACAGGAAGCCTGGCTGTGGTACCTGCCATGCGAGCTCAGGGAAGTCCCGCCCTCCCCAGCTGCAGTCTTTCCATCCGTACAGTGGGCAGGCTGGATCCAGTGCTCAGACTTCCATCCAGTCGGCGCTGCCTCTGGGCCTTGGGTCTGACTGGGGGTCCACTTTGGTGGGTATGGGAGAGTTTCTCAAATGTGACCAGCTCTGACCCTGGGGGCCAGTGCTCCAGTCAACCGTGGAATTACATGAGTCCTTAAATAACCAGCTGCAGATTAGGTCTAGAGCAGAGCAGGCATTCTTGCTCAGTGACAGCCCAGCCGTGGTTCCTTGCATGGTGGTTGCAGGGCGGCCAGACACTGCAGAACACCTCTCCAGAGAGGTGGAGGCTGGCGAGGATGGAGGAGGCAGCTTCTCACTCACTCAGCAGTTTACTGAGCATTGACATGTGTCTGACACTGTGCCTGGTCCCGGGGCATGATGGTGACCCGCCCTTTACAGTGTGATACATTCTAGGGTAGGTGACCTAGCAGGGAGCTCAGCCTGGCACAGGGGGCCTGAAAAATACCTCTGAGATGTGATGCCTAAGACCTGAAGGAGAAGTTGGAGTGAGCCGGGGTGTTTACATAATCACCTATGAGACAGGTAGCTGCTATCCCTACTTGACGGATGAGGAAAAAGGTTCTCAGACAAATCAATATAGAAGCAGCTTTCCTGTGGTCACCCAGTAGGTAGCAGAGCCGGGATCTGAACCCTTCCTTGTCTAACTTCAAATTCCACCAGGCCCCGACATTCTCCAGCTTCCACGGTGTTCCTGCAATCCAAGTGCTGCTGACTTCTCTACAGGGGAGATTAGGGGTTGGGAGGATGTCCTGAGCAGGGAGCACCAGCTTCTCTGGCTGCAGGAGGGGCGGGAGGGTGCGACTGGCTGCCCTGGGTGCCCTTTCTTTCCCTTCTGTCCAGGGCTGGAAGAAAGCCGTGCTTCTGACTCCAGGAAGTGCTACGGCGTTGCTGGGCCGGCTTCTGAGCTGTCTGTGGCATGAGGCTGGGCTAAGTGTTTGGTCACCTGGGATGGGGAGCCACTGGCTTGAGGTGACACAGACAAAGGGGAGCCAGGAGAACCAGTCCTGATTCACTGTGGAGCACCCCGGACCCTGTTCCCCTGCAGCAGGCTCAGCCATAATGCATTGCCAGCCTAGCCCTGCGGTTTCTTTTGCTGGGATAAATTCAGTGGAAGGAGCTGTGTAAAGGCACCACAGGCCCTGCCCCACAGAGAGTCCTTGTCACTTACATGCTCCAAGAGGTCTCAGAACTAGGGGACTTCCTCCCCTACCTCCTCCTTGTCTGGAGCTGGCATTAGGCCCCACATCTTCCAGACCCAGGGAGGGCATTTACTGCCAGAGATGGCTGGGCAGACCCTCAGTAGGTATTCCACGCAAGTGCTCATGGCTTAAACCCAACTCTTGATTTCTCTCTGAGCAAGTCTCTGTGAATGTCCTCACCATCGTCCTGCGTCACTCCTGGCCTCCTGCTAAGAACCAAATCTATTGACGCTCTAGATCCTCAGCGTCTCCATGTCACATTACTTCTATTGTCGCCATTCCTGTCTGCATCCTTGTCTTCGGTCCACCAGATGACCGGCTGGCCTCCTAATTGGGCTTCCTGCACTCCTGCCTGTGCTCAGAGTTCCCTTCTCCACTTGCCTGCCAGAGGAGATTTACAAACAAAATCAGATCATGGCACTCCCCTGGGGCCCTGCAGGTAGGGCTTCTGCGACCTGGCCCTGGCCAGCTTTGGCCTCCCATCCTCCCCATTCCTTCCAGACCCCACTGTGCCTTAGTGTCCCTGCCCTCCTTTCTCCTCCCTGACTTCACCTACCAGTTCATATCTCCCGGCCTTTGCAGGGTGTTTCTGCTGCTGGAATTCTCTGCCCTTGGGTCTCTGTGTGGTTAGCTCCCTTTCACCACACTCAGTCAAAGTCTAATATTGTCCCCCCACCACCTCTTGCATTCACTCTCCATCCTGTTACCCTGTTTTACTTTTTCAGAGCACTATGTCGTTTGGTTGTCCACCCTACTACCCCAACTAGAATGTAAGCTCCAAGATGAGGGCATTTCCTGTCCCATCCATTCTGCATCCCAGAGTCCAGGCTGGAGCTGAGAAGGTGCTCAAGGAATGTTTGTTGCGTGAGCCAGTTTCACAGTGCTCCAGGCTCCCAGGTGGAAAGGTCCTTGATATTTTCTTTACCAGGTCTTGGAAACTCCCCTGCACCCCAGAAACTTCCTGGTCAATCCCTGGTCAGTGTATACTGTGCTTCCTGTGACATGACATCAACTTCTCAGTGACTTCCACTGGTTTTGGCCCAGGTCGCAGAGCTTGACACCTCTGCAGGGAGTTCTACCAGGTATTCGAAGAGTGCATCTTAATGCAAAAATAATGAGAGATGCAGGGTCACGAGTCACAGGTTCAAGTTCTGACTATTTCTCTTCTTCATGGTCAGCTGTAAGTCGTCGAGGTCTCTGGCCCTCAGGTTCCCCTCTGGAAATGCTGGGAACCATACCCCTCAGAGCTTCAATAGGGTGGGAGGAAATGCTGGCCAGTATGGTCAACCAGGGGTCTGGTACAGGCCTATGCTTAACAAGTGTTGTTTGAGTTTGGGGAAAAGTCTCCACGATTCTTCATTATCCCGGAACATTGAGGCCCTCGTGCCCTGCCCAGGTATCACTGCTCCCTCTGCCTGGGGCATCTTCCAAATTAGAGAAACAGAGAGGAAAAGAGCAGCCCTGCTTAGATGGGGCTGGGCGGTGGAAGGGAGGTAGGGTGCGGGTGGTGTGCGGCGCTCTCCCACGGTGATTTATAGCGTTTTGTCTTTTGGAAAACATTGCAGTGCAAGGTTGCCCAAGGTCAGTGCCTCTGTTCTGCGATCTCTTTATGAAAAAGGAGAAGAGAAAGTGGGCACTGCTTCCAATTTTTTAAGGAGTTGGCCAAGAGCCAGCACCAGGCATCAGAGGAAGGCAGCTGACTGCACTCGGCCACATCCCAAAAGTGCCTGGAAGGGGAGGGAGGAAGCAGGCGCTTCAGAAGGCACTACTGTGTGCCAGGCCTCATGCTAGGAGTGCTGTAACAGGGAGCAGTGATGGAGTCCTTGAGGTACACCAGACATTGTTCTAAGCACTTTATGGAGATTGACTCATTTCATCAATTTCATTCTCCCTACCTCTATGAATATGCGTTGTTGTTCCCATTTTATAGATGGATTCGCTGAGGCATAGGAAAGCAGAATAACATATCCAGGGGCCCACAGCCAGCACGGATGTTATTTAATCCCAGTCCTGCAACTACCTGGAGATGAGGATCATTATTACCACCACTTTATCCATGAGAGCTCCAAGGCTTGGAGGGGTTAAAGCAACTTGTCCAAGGTCACGCAGAAAAAGGGCACCACAGAGCTGGGATTTGAACTCCACTCTGAGTGACTGCAAAGAAGTGCATCATCCTGTGCTATGTAACTTGGCTGGTCTCCTCGCCTTTTCTCATTTCCCTGAAATGGATGGGTTGGGGGCTGGACACGTGGCTGCTGGCAGTCTTCAAAGATTGCGAGGGATGGTGGGAGCTAAGCCAGCCCCCAGAGCTGCTGTGGGCCCCCCTGATTTCCCTGCTAATGGTGCCTTGGGCTTTATGTGGACGTTGGTGTTTCCAACACAGACCTAGAGGAAGAATCTTAAATCCCTGGTAAACCTCCCTGTTGAGCCACCTTCTTTGTTATCAGAGGGATGTCAGGAAAGACTCAGATAAAGAGGTAATGTCTGGGCCTCACCACCCCAGAACAGACCCTCACACACCACAGGATGAAGTCGGAGGGGGAGAAGTTTCTGGGTTGGAGCCAGAGCCTATGGAGGACCAGACGCGAGTTGGCCCAGCATGCTGGCCTGGATCCAGCCTGCAGCCCCCACTCCCTGTCTTCCTCAGGCACCCTCCTTCTCTGCTCTCCCCACCACCATCAGAGCCTCCTCCCAGGAAAGGCTGGGAAGTTTTTAGAACCTGGTAGTCCCTGGAAGTTAGGGTCCTGGTCTCTTTGTGATGATCTCCAAGGCCTGTCATCCTACTACACTGTGGCTATGTCAGTGTAGGAAGAGCCCAACTTTGAGGATCCAGAGATTGGGCTCTCTTCCCCAACAGTTGCAGCTCCATCTATGATTGGCTTAGGAGACATGGCAACATCCTAGGTTTCACTTTCCTCATCTGTACAGTGGGTGTAATAATGTGGCCCCGGAGCTGACAGATGAGGACCAGATGGGGCGAGGGATAACAACGTACTCTGAACATGGTCAAGTCTTGGCTGGCTGCCCACAGTCGCTAACTTGTCCTATAACACAGTGGCCGAAAAGTTTGCATCATATTGGAATCATGTGGGGATCCTAAAACATGCTGATGCCTGGTTCCTCCCCTCAAGTGTTCTGATTGAATTGATTTGGGGAACAACCAGACATTGGGAGTCCTAGGGGCTCCCAGGTGACTCTAATGTGTGGTCAAGCGAGGGAACGATAAGAAGCCCCTTCTATTCAGTGATTCCACTGGCTTATTAGGCAGCAAGGGAGCTCTTAGGTCACCATCAGGCCCAAATTTTTCTCTTGGATGCCTGTTCTGCTCTCTGGATTTGTCCTAATGTGTCCTGCTGAGAGTTTAGAATCCTAAACACCTGCTTTTTATGGAATGTGCCTCTGGCAGATGTCTGGGGAGCGGAAGCGCCCCATGATTTTTGCTGACTTCCTTCTCTGTGTAGAGGCTGTGCTGGGGATTGGGGCTAGTGAGAGACTCAGGCCTGATCCTTGCCCTTTGCACACTCATGCAAGGGTCCTTGCCTTCTGAGTTCTCTCCTTAGAGGTCAAGGGGAGGAAAAAGGAAGGGAGCAAAGCATGACTGGGGCCGTGCCTCCTGCTCAGAGCTTTCCCATGGATAGGATGTGAAAGCAGGTGAGAAAGGCCTGTCATTCCACTCATGGATGAGGAATCTGAGCCTCTGACAGCTTCAAAGACTCATCCAAGGTCTCACAGATCATGAGTAACAAAATGGGAGTGAACCCTGCTCTGTCTGCTCTCCAAGCGCCTGCTGTGGTGGGGAGGAGAGAGGCGGCAGATGGCAGGAGGTGTGATTCCAGAGAGGCAGGCAGGGCTGGGGACTGGGGTCACTGTTTGGGGAACAGACTGGGTCCAGGGTCCCCTTTGTTCTCTCTCTGCTTCTTCCCTCCCCCTGGGTCCCTGGGTTCCCCAAAGCAGGGGACAGCTTTGGGTGTTTGGGGGAATGAAGGGTTATGAACAGGTGTTTCGTCTCCTGGGTTTCAGTGCCTGACTGTGAAACGGCCTCTGACCTCACTTTCTTTGCTTATGGAGTATTCAGGTGGGTGTCAGTGATCTGTGAGAGAGGAAACAGCATCCTCAAGATCAGCCTCAGACTCAGTGGCTGCATCTGAAGGGGTCTAGGAGGCCAGGGCCATGTCAGGACCCAAGACCACCATGTGATGAAGGTGGCCAGGTGGAAGGCTCCCGTCGTTGTGGAGGGTTTGATGTCAAGCGACGACAATCTAACTTCAGTGGGGGAGTCAGGAACAGTGTTCTGGGTGCTGCTGCTTGAGTAGAGGGTAGAGTCTCTATCTCACTCAGTCTTGCTTTCCCCATCTGTAGAATAGGAGGTGCTGTATGTAATTGTCAAGGCAAGTGCAGGGTGGAGCCTCATAGTGAGGGTACACCATCTTCTCATCCATCCATCCATCCATCCATCCATCCATCCATCCATCCATCCATCCATCCATCCATCCATCCATCCATCACCATGATCATCTAGGTGAGTACTTGCTCTGGGCCAGACCTTGTGTCAGTTGCTAGGATACAGTGATAAACAGTTCATCATCCCTACCCTGAAAGTGTTCCCAGTCTGGTGACCAGATATTCAAATAAACACGGGCATCTCCTCAGCAATATCACGCTGTAGTGAATGTGAAAGTTGTTTCATGAATCCACAGGATTAACTGACTCTAACTCAAATGTCACCTCTCTAGAATACTTTCTCTGATTCCACTGTGTGGCATGGGAATTTGAGGGGCAGAGAAGAGGGTGAAGGGCATTTCTGGCACATGGACCAGGTGCTGCCAGGCCAGAGTTCTGCAAATACGTAGCATGTTCAAGGCTGCAGGGGGTGGGAGCTGGAGAAGGAGCAGTATGAGGGAATTGGCTGGAAGGGCAAGGTGGGCCCGAGTGTGGAAGACCTTGAATGCCAGGTGAAAGCTCTTGGGTTTTAGGCTGTGGTCCTTGAGACACCAGGGAGCAGTGGGAAGCAGAGACCAAGCCTGGTCAGATGTGTATTTTAGGAAGGTCATTGAGGCAGTCATATCTGAGTTTGGATTCAACTCTGCCACTTTTTAATTCTGTGGCCTTGGGCAAGCAAATTAACCTCCCTGAGGCTGTTTCCTTTTTTTCCCAAATGGCGGTGATGCTGTCTACCTCATTAGGTCGTTGGGTCTGTAATGAGATCCTACTGAAATGTACCTGGTGTGGTTCTTGACACACCGTAGATGCCCAAATAACTACCTTATTAAGGGCTCCGCTGGGACGTAGTTGGAATTAGAGCTTGGGTCTTCTGCTGATTCCAACTCATGGTGCATGTTAGAGCTAGTCACTTCATTTCCATGGGCTTCAATTGTCTTATCCACAAAGCAGTCATAAAAGCCCCTGCATGGGAGTGCCATGAGGAGGGGACAAGGTGCTGGGTGTGCTGCCAAGTCAGCTGGTGGTATCAGACTCAGTCAACCAGTGGTGCCCCAACTTGGGAAGGTCCTGGGGACAGCACCAATGACCCTGGGTGGCCTGGCACCTGGCCACTCGAAACTCTTCCCACCCATGAGTGGCTCCCTCACCCCCGCCCCGTCCCGCCCTGCCCAGCTGCTCTGAGGAGATGGCTCCCTGACTTCATGACTGCAGCTGCTAATCCCAGGGAGCAGCGGGCTGAGGCGAGACCCGGCACGTCTGCAGCACTCGGCAGCCTGACTTACCCAACGCGTTGGCTCTATGCCATCCCCACCAGCTATAGAGCGGAGCTGCTGCCCATCAGCCCTGCCTGGCACCCCAGGCTGACCTTGGCTCCTGCCTGACCTTGGATCTCCATGGGCCAGGGAAGAAGTCAGAGAAAGCTGTGTCCAAGGTAGAGCCACACCCATAAGGACCCGCTCAACTTGTCCTGTGAGCAGCAGGAAGGTCTTGCACCCACAGTTTCTGCTATCACATATCAGTCTCTGTCAGAGCCTCAGTTGGTTCATCTGCAAAATGGGAGAGATAATACTGACCTCACAGGTTTTACGTGGGAGTCAAGAGAAGAAGAGGGAGGGAAAGACATTTGTAGGGTGTAACTCACACATATTTGGTGCCTAATGGCAGAGTCACTGAGTGCCTGGCACGGCAGCTCAGTGTGATGGCTTACAATGGGAACACCTTCCAGAAGGAAATAAAGGGTTCTGGGGAAGCAGGGACCAGGCAGGTAAACAGCAACAGCCAGGATCCACGAGTGCCATCACTTCTCACCTGGCTCACTGTGTGTGTACATACATACTCACACACATACAAATGCACAATGCACATGACACAAACACATACATCTACATTTACGCAATATAGACACAGCGTGATACACAATGTCCATGTACACCTGTGCTTCAGGATTCACACATGTCACAAGCAAATGCACAGACCCGTGCCCACCATCCATTTGCAAACCTGCGAATCATACATGATGACTTTTCCAGGATAAAAATACCCATTTACTTGTGTTGACCCTATTAGTCCTGTAGCAGAATGTCTCAGAGTAAACATTCCATTGTAACATTGAAGCCCTTTAGATCTGTAGAGTAAGGAGGAGACTGTAGAGGGCTCCCCTCCCCATCCTCACTTGCTCGCTTGCAGATGGGGAACCTGAGGCTCAGAGAACCGAGGGCTATGCCTGGCCTGTGACTTTGGTCAAAGCAGCGTTCTTGTTGTGCTCCTGGATGATCCCTTTACTGCCTGCAACTTTCCTCCCCCCTTCTTTGCTCTGGTCACAGGATCTAGTATCTCCCGTGGTTCCCCAGCCCCTCACTTGACCCTCAGCTCCTCATGTGGGGCAAGAAAGAGGTTAAGCCCCAACTTGACAAGCAGGAGCATCCTGTGCTGGGGCTGGCATAGACGGTTGGTTGCCACGGCAGCTGCGTCCTCTGAAAAGACAGCAAAGCCTGACTGTTCACACCAGGAAGGGGGTTGTCCAGGGGCTGGTTTATCTATGTACACCTCAAACCCAGGGCTTATGGATTTCAGTCTTTTGAAGAATATTTGATAGCTGAGAATGAAATGATCAACTTCACAAAATGACTGCAAAATCAAAATTAATCAATGTTTAATTGAATATGTGCATAACGTAACATCATGTCAACTTGTTAAATTCAACTCACTCCAGCGCCTATGAAGTTAGATGTAAATGATACTTGCATGAGATGTGGATGCATTCTGATGTGTTTATGTGATGTGGTATGACTTTCTAGAGTGAGAGGGTTAGGGGCTATGACTATTTAAAAACAGTCTGTTACGGCAGCTTGGGGGTGGGGATGCAGCCAATAATAGCTGAGTAGTTACTTTCTGACTGTCCCACAAGTGCCCATTGGAGGCATTTCCAGCACCGATGGATAGATAAGCTAACCTATAGGGACTGCTTGAGTGAATATTCTAGAGTCCTCCCAGACGATCTGGTAAGTTCATGCAGTGTCTGAGAGTGATCTGCTTGTTTTGTTCTGTCTCCTGGGGGCTGGGGATACGGATGGGGCAAGAAAGGACAGCCTGCAGAAGAGGAACCTGGAGCCTTCACCATTGCCTCCATACCTGAGGCAGGCCCAAGGCCCATGGGCAGATCATCTGGGACATGGTATTACCGGATTTTGGGTGACCGTAAGGAAGAATGACAGACTGCCTTGCTAAAGAGAATCACAAAGTGACTCACTGCTGCGCAGCACTGGGCTACATCTGCAAAGCATTTGTAGACAACCTTATTTTCACCTTGGAAGGGCAGGATCAGTTTACATACATGGGCAATGGGGCCAGTGAGGTGCAGGAGGGTTGAGTGAGTCACTGAGGTCCTCACTGTTGAGAAAGGACAGCTTTGGGACTAGAGCCAACTCTCCTGACATCTGGGCTAGGTAGAGCTGCCATGCCCCACCCTCCGTCATACTATCCTTGGGAGGTACTTTGGCCAAGGCATGCTCCTTCTGCTCTTCCACATTTGCATAGGGCGTCCACCTCCACTCCGTGGCCCTGCGTCACGCAGCTGTCTGAGCACAGTGTGCTGTGCCGGAGGTGGTTAGTGCTCACAGGAGCCATGGTCTCCCTCACACTTCCCAGCCTCCTATGCCGAGACTGGGCCCAGGTGACTGATCTGGTCAATGGACTGTGAGCAATGGGGACGTGTCCCTTCCAGGCCCAGCAGGGGCCATTTACCCTGAAGCTAATGGGGCATGGGCTCCAGGGCACCCACTTACTCTAGCCCCTCCCTTTGGGAGGCCATGGATATTTTGTATTTATAATTTCTGTGTACAGTGGTGTGTAAGCTGCAGAGGGCATTTTACATTTAGAATTTTCTCCAACTTTTCATAGAAAGGCCCTCCCAGGCCAGGTGCGGTGGCTCACACCTGTAATCCCAGCACTCTGGGAGGCCGAGGTGGGCGGATCATGAGGTCAGGAGATTGAGACCATCCTGGTTAACATGGTAAAACCCCGTCTCTACTAATAACACAAAAAATCAGCTGGGCCTGGTGGCGGGCACCTGTAGTCCCAGCTACTTGGGAGGCTGAGGCAAGAGAATGACATGAACCTGGGAGACGGAGCTTGCAGTGAGCCGAGATCATGCCACTAAACACCAGCCTGGGCGACAGAGCAAGACTCCGTAAGAAGAAGAAGAAGAAGAAGGAGGAGGAGGAGGAGGAGGGGGAGGAGGGGGAGGAGGGGGAGGAGGGGGAGGAGGGGGACCCCCTAAATTGTGCAAGTTTCAGAACCACAAAATCTGGATGCGCCCCCGAGGCCAGGCAGCTAAGAGATGCGTACCTCCTCCATCCTGTTCTCCCCAGCTCTGCAGTGGCCTTGGAGATCAAAGCCGCACAATGAAGGAGGGCAACCTGCCTGGTCACACCTTTATTTGAGTGAGGAGAGAGCATCCTGGGAAGGCCCTGCAATGTGGGAACTTATTTGTCACACAGCCTAACCTGTAATGCTGACCAATGCACAGAGGAGGAGACTGAGACTTTTCCTTGGGGTTAGTGCAGGTGTCCCCCAGAGCTGCAGAGACTTGGCACTTGCTTCCCATAGAGACCAGGACCCTATGTACCCCCGTCTGTGGACCCCAAATTCAGTGCCTTGAGCTCAGGAGCCTTGGGCTAAGGCCAGGTGTCCCAGAAGCTTCAGGCAGACCAGCAGCATCTCTCAAGGGACCTTCAGAATAAGGAGTTCAGGGCTAAGCTCACAGCCTGGAGACACAGGGTGTGGGCAGCTCTGGAAATATCTGAAGGTGTCTGGTGTCCTCAGAAACATATGAGTCCCCCTAGCCTGACACGCTCATGGTTGTACTCACAGGAGCACATCAGAGGTCACTGCCTCAGGGGAATTTGTTTCTCCCAACATAAATAGGAATTGGGAAATAGCCAAGCAGCCCTGGTTTCTGATGCAGCTGTTCCCTGGTGCAGCTCTAGAATCCAGTTCAGCTACCTCGTGGGAGAGGGGAGAGGCTGCAGCTAAGCAGATCTGATGGACCTGGCAGGAGGGTGGTTACATCCTGGTGCTCACTCTGCCTGCTCTGGGCTGCAGGGCAGCGGCTGCTGGGGTGGCAGGGGAGGGCGAGGACTTTTGAATCAGACATGGAAGAGTCAGATCTGGAAGGGTGGTGGGGCTTTCTTTCTGTTGCCTGTCACCTAAGGCAACATCCTTAATAAGCAGGTCCTTGGACATGCACAGTCTGTTTTTGTTTGTTTGTTTGTTTTGAGAAAGAGTCGCACTCCATCACCCAGGCTGAAGTGAAATAGTGCAATCTTTGCTCCCTGCAACCTCCACCTCCTGGGTTCAAGTGATTCTCCTGCCTCAGCCTCCTAAGTTGCTGGGATTACAGGTGCACGCCACTATACCCAGCTAATTTTTGTATTTTTAGTAGAGACTGTTTCATCATGCTGTCTAGGTTGGTCTCGAACTCCTGGGCTCAAGTAATCCACCCTCCTCAGCCTCCTAAAGTGCTGGGATTATGGGCGTGGGCCACTGTGCCTGGCCTGTATTCATTTTTAAACAGCCAATTAAAACAGCTGCATGTGGACATAGGTACTTTCCTGATTGCACAGAAGCACATATGTGCTACTCATGTGTGTCATTTTGTCTAAAATGGAGATTATACCTACGCATTATGGCGGAGGAATTAAATAAAAGCAATTGTGTGCCATAGGCTAGCAGCAGGCTTTACCCAGAATTGGCATTTGACCTGCTATGTATATCACAGTTACTGTTACAATTGCTCTTGCCTTTGTTATAATTTTTTGTATTGTTTTGTAGCTCTGATCCTACCCAGGTAAGGGCTTTGTGGTATTGGTAAGGTATTTGGCCATGAGGGGTCAGGGCCCTTCTGCCCTTGTCCTGGATTCCAGTTTTCTCACCTTATGATGCTCTGGCCTGGGCTGTCTGCAGTCCTCATCTCTGTCTGAGCTGGTCCCCAGCCAACCAGGCCAAACTGGTCAGCAGTGCTTGAGCTGGAATGGAACTTGGTGTCTTGCAGCTTTGGGTGTCCTCTGAGGCTTCTAGGAGCTGGACTGTGTTCTGGTTTTGTCTGCTACTGCTGTGGTCCAGCACACCAGCCCTCCTGAGTGTGCAGAGCTGCACCAATAAACTGTGGCCCTGCAAAACAGTCTCTGCTGTCTCCTACTGCTGGGGAGCAGCTTGGTAGCCCCTGTAGCTTTAGGTAGGAAAGGCTGTTCCCAAGCTGGGTCTTGCCTAGAAGGCTCTCCTTGCTGTCTTAGGTCAGGTTCACCAGAAACAGGAGCTGAAGCAGGGATTCCTATACAAGTGGTACACTGAGGGGAATTCTCCAGAGACAGTGAGAGAAGCAGGATAAGGGAAGGGAAAGAGCTATGTTGGGGTGCAAAGTACAGCCTTCGTCTCATCCCACGGGGAGCTCAGGAAGGGGAATTGCACTGAAGATTTGTCCCATCATGAAGCAAGAGCACTGGGACTTACACTCCAGCATCAGTAAGTCATAGGCAGGGAGATGACCTTTGGAGGGGTGGGCAAATTTCAGGCACCCTTGGACAAGACGGCTCCCCTGGCTTGAGAAGGTGCAGTATGTACTGTTGGCTGCACGCCCCATCCTGCAACATCTGGGCGATGGATCCTCATGTCCAGGCAAGGGGCTCTGAGTGGGGCACCAGTTGCATTGCCACATCCTTCATGGCCATTTCTTCTCTCCAACGAGGACCTTGTATTCTCCCCAGGTTCCATTCTATGTGGCTTAATAAGCACAGGGTTATCTGGGCCTACTGTGTGCCAGGCCCCAGCGAGGGTCTGGGCAGGTTGAAGTATACACAAATAACAGGCTTGTCTAGCAGGTCTGTTGGTGCTTCTGCAAAGGGCTTCCACATTCATTCCTATCTCATCCCTGAGGAGCTCTTCCTCCCTCTAAACCTTCCCAAGGCTAAGTTTACTAGAGCTGCATGTTGGTGTCTACTCCAAAGCAGAGGAAGGCCAACCAGGAGAATGTGTTTTTTTCTTTTACAAAAGCAGCTAGAAAGTACCACTTTCTTTGGGATGGGTGGGTGGAGGTGGAGGAAGGGTCTGCCTAACTTGCCTGCATGTTTTTCTCCCTTCTGCACACTTTCTGAGCCAAGCAGAAGAGGCAGCACAGAGAAGCACTCTCTCTCCTGCCCTGTCTCTGCCACCCTCTCACTCCTTGCTGGGCTGTCTCAGCTGCAGCCCAGGCCTTGTAGCTACTGCTGGGGAAAACAGAAAACCACAGCTATGCAGCACCAAACAGGACTGCATCATGTTTATGAAATGACAGAGTCCTGGGCCCTTCTCCAAAGAGGCTGGGGCTCCCTGCAGCAACTCAGACAGCTCTTCCACATCCAAGGTTGTGCTTAGGAGGCTGCAAGGCCCTTAGTGGTCATGCTCCAACTCTCCCATTTCAACAGGAGGCCCAGAGATGGGGAGGGAGTTGGCCAAGATCACACAGAGCACTGAGATCTGGCTAAGGCAAGTGTGAGGAAGGCTGAGGTTGAGGTTCCTGGGTGAGGGCAGGGGGAAGGGGCTCTCATTCAAGTTCAAGTTCATGTTCACATGTGACTGCTCTTAGGTCCCACCTCCTCTGCTCCTCTCATGTCTAATCAGCTGCTACTTTTCAACCTGAGGGCCCTGTCACAGGAGAACAAAGAAGGAAGGCAGAGGAGATCATGCTCCAGCCAGCAGGGAAGCTCCATTTTTTTCAGCCTCATAACTTGGAAAGTACAAAGGAGTGAGAGCTGGGACCACCAGTCAGAGGGTTCGTGGAGGTAGTGGGAGGGGAAGATGGGTTCTGCATGGAGCCACTCCAGGGACTTTTCTTCTCTCTCACAGCCTGACAAACACCTCTAGCTGTTTCCAGTCCCATTCTCATCTGATGACCTCGTCTCCTGTTTTTGTATAATATCTAGGTGACCTTCTCTTCTTTCCATCTTCAAACGCTTGGAAACGATCACTGATGCTCCCTTTTCTCTTCTCTCTCGTCCTGGGAAAAGAGAAGGACCAATATCCCCCTTTCCCTTCCTCCTGTGCTGTCCCGACCCCTCTGGGACCTGGCTGTAGCAGTAAGTTCCTCTGTCTTCTGCAGCACCAGCCTCTGCACATCCCTGCCCTCTGCACACAAAGCTCTCTCATTGTCTGAACTTCAAGAAATGTGGTGGCAAACCTCAGCAAATCCCACCAGTTGGTTCCACTCTACTCAAATGGCTTTGAGGTCATCAGTGACCTATCCCATTTGACCCTATCCTCTATCTGATGTTGTACCCTTTCTCCGTGATCCCACCCTGGCAACTCTCCCACTCCCCTTTCTTGGATCAACTGTCTTCCTCCTCACTCTTGATCAATGCCTCCTTCTCTCTCTTTAGCCTTGGCCCTTTTTGGCCTGGGAAATAAATGTGAAATACATAAAGTTTCATTTTATCTTATGATTACAGCTATGTTGATGTTACCCAAGACCTAAAAATCACACTCTCTAATTACACTTCCCTCCTGTGTTCTGGATCCTCATGGACCAGTCCCTACTCTGGCTTCCCTCCTGGATGTCTCCCAGACTTCTAATTAGAATTACTGTTTACTACATCAAGCTAATTATCTTTCCCACCAACCTCCTCCATCCTTGGGTGAAAGCATCACTTGGTTGCAAAAGTCAGAAATCTGGGTTTCATTCTTGGGGAAGGTAGAATAATGCCTACAGGCCCCAGATATTGACATCCAAATCCCTGGAACTTTGCAAATGTGATCCAGTTTAGGATTTTGAGATGGGGAGATTATCCAGGAGAGCCTGATGTCATCACAAGGTTCTTATAGGAGGGAGGCAGGAGGGTTAGAGTGAGTAGTAAGAGGTGCAACAGTGGAAGCAAAAGGTTGGGGTGATGTGGCCACAAGCCCAGGAGTGCTGACAGGCACCAGAAGCTGGAAGGGACAAGGAATGGTTTCTCCTCTGGAGCCTCCAGAAAGAACCAGCTCTGCTGACAACTTGATTTTAGCTTTGGAAGACTCATTTTGGACTTCTGACCTTGAAAGTTGTAAGAGAATAAATTTACATGTTTTAAACTGCTATGTTTGTGGTAATTTTTAAATAGAAACCATAGGAAAGGAATACCATCCTGATGCTGTTTCTCCATCACTAGCTGCATGCATTTGGTCCCTAGTTCAATCAATTTTATCTCCAAAATATCTTTCAGGTTAGCTCCTACTTTCTGCCTCAAGCCTATGTAATCATTATTTCTCCTAAGAGGTCCTGCAATGATCTTTTAACTGATCACCCTATTATTCCGTGCCATCCCTGTCACTGTGTTAAGAGTTAAGATCTGATCTTCTTTTCATGAAAACGATAGTCCTCTCTCCCACAACCTTGCAGGCTAAAGCAGGGAGTTTAATTACTCAGGCTTTGGGGAGCCCTGGAATGTGCTCCATGACCAGTCACCAGCCTCTCTCTCCTGCCCAGATCCCTACCTCACACCCTATCATATAGGCACCTGGGGCAACGGCAGTGGGCACTTTGCCCATGTGGTTTCCTCACCCTGAAATACTCTCCTGTGACTTCTGCCAACCCTTCAAGAGTCTGCACCTTCTTTGGGCCTCAGCTTTCTCATCCATATGATCAAGGGGCTTGTCCAGATGAGCTCAAAGCTCTGTGGAACTCCTCAGCCTGAATAATTGAACAGAGTACATTTCATTCACCACCAGTGCTCAGAAGATGCCTCAAGAGGGCTTTTAGCCCATCCATCTTGGGGGTAGATGTGCTTAATGGACTGTGTTTCCCAATAATGCCATCTCAGAGTTAGTGGGGTATGCATACATGTGCTGAATATGTGGCATGTGCTTGCATGTTTTAGGGGGAACAACAGAATTTTAAACAGTTTATTAAAGAGCCACTAACGGTGCCTGGATATGAAATTCCTCCTGGAAAAAAAGCTCTCTGTTTTGACGATTTAAGTGTTAATGATTCAAAACCATATGGATCACATTTCCCTCCCATCCGCATGGTTTTTAAAGAGTATCAGAAAGACTGCTTAGGGCAAAATGCATTTATGATTCTATCGATCTTGTAGCATTGCAAGGGCTGTTCAACAGACCTGAGAAAGAGGAGAGCCTGTGGGGCCAGGATGTGGTCCTTTCCCTGGGCCCTCTGCACATAGTCTCCAAGGCAAGCAGCTCTTGGCATCTGGGGAGAGTTTTCAGTACACAACTTGGTGGGAAAGGAATGCTGCATCCCGGTGGGGTTTTTGTAAAACCTCCAGAACTAATTTTAAAATGACTTAGGTTTTGGCAGACTGAAGAGGTGTTAACTCAAACCCGGGTGTATTTCAAGGGAAATGTAATTAGAAAAATGCTCTCCTAGTTAGCTGGGAGCCTGTGCCGAGCAATAAAGATTCTTGTTGGAGAATTGGTTGGTGAGATGAAAAAAAAAAAAGTGCTGCCATCAGGGTCAGTGTACAGACATGCACATGGGCTTCCCACCTCCCTCCCCTGCCAGGTCCTGGCACCCACACTCAGGCACTTGGGGCTGCTGAGCCCAGCATGGAGTGAACACATGCAGGCACCATGGAAGGGGCTCCTGCCCATAGGGACCAAGCCACTCTGAGCCAGTAATGAGAGTGGGGTGGAGTAGGGGGCCTGGCTGAGGGTGAGCATAGACTTGGATCCATTCAGATTCCTTGGCCTAACCCCTTTCTGGTCCAATCAGATGACTCTAACAATTGGTCAGACTTAACCTATCTGGCTTAAGAGTGAAGTCTCGCTTCCCAGTGTGGCAATCCAGGCCTCAATTCCTCTTGCTGGCTTCATCTTTCCATTCCCTCCTCTGTGCTTCCTTTGCTAGTAGCCCTTGCCCAGACTCTCCCTCGCCCCACTCCTCCCTGCCTAGTTCAGGTATCCCTCTGCCTGGGACACCAGGCTTGCTTTTTTCCCCCAAAGAACAGGCCATCCCTCAAGAACACAGAAGAACCTCTGCTTCCCCTATGAAGAAGTCCCTATGAAAGTTTGTCCCTCATTTCACTGTGGACACACATCTGTGACTGTAGCACTTCACACGGTCTCCCCATTGGGCCTGAATCTTGGCCCCAGCTTTGAGCTCCTATGGGGAAGGGATTTGTTCGAATCCTGTATGCACTATGCCAGGGCCTAGCATAGAGCTTGACATGTGGTTAAGTACTCAACAAATGTGGAAGGAGTAGGGTAAACTTTGAGAATTGCTGGCACCATCTCTACCACTTATCCATTTGATCCATCCACTCGTGAATCCACTCATCCATTCACCTATCCATCCACCCATATGCCATCCTTCCATCCATGCTTTTATGGATCCATATATCTATCCAGCCATCCATCCTTCCATCCACCCAGGCAGGCATGCGTCTGTCTTTTTACCATCATCTATCCATCCACTAAGTCACCCACACATCAAGGACTCATTCAACAGATAGGGTGCTTTTGCTGTAGTCATGTTACATTAATACAAAGTTATCTTGGAGTATTTCAAACCCATAGACTACTAGCATAACAAACAACTATGGATGACCCACTGAGCTCTATCTTATCCTAATATTGTGCCATATCTATTTCAGATTTTTCTTTTCAAGAAATAAAATACTATAGATAAGATTGTGGCCCCATATGTGGCCTCCACAATTCTAATCCTCTTCCTCCCTCTGCAGAGATGGTGCCTTTCTTCTTATACGTGTTTTTATTTTTTAACCATGTATTTTTGTGTTCATAAACAACATATAGTGTTGTTGTTCAGGGTTAAACTTTTATGTAAATGGTATTCCACTGTATATGTCACTTTATGACTTGATGTATTTTGCTTATTCTGTGATCCCATTGCACGTTTTATATCTATCTCCATTAAGCCATTGGCTTGCTGTGTGATCCTTTTTGTCTCTCCATTTGGGTTGCAAGCTCCCAGAGCACAGAGAGCTCATCCTACTCACTATTTCCCAAGCCTGGCATGGTCTTTGTTAGATGCCTACATAGATCATGGACAGATCTTTACAAAGTACCAGCCCTGTACCAAGCCACATGCTCTGTGGTGGGCACCCAGATGTGAGTCAGACCCAGTCCTAGCTCCTGAGGAGTTGCAGATTAAAAGGCCTTTTTCAGGTAAACTTTGTATCTGAGGCAGGCTGTTTGAAGTTGTATTGCATTCACCCATTCATTCCCTCATTCATTCAGTCAGTGAATATTTCCTGAGCACCTTCTATGTGCCAGGCTCTGCTCATGCTGGGATACAGCAAGGAGTCATAGTAATAAATTTCTTGCCCTCAGTATTGTAGGAAGCAAGAGAGACAACAAAGCGGGCACACAATGGCAGATGGGAGCAATCTCCCTGCAGAGCGCTGAAGGAGTCTGATGCGTTGCTGAGTTGTGGATAAGGAACCCAGTGGGGCAGTTGGGCCTCTCTGAGGAGGGGCACTTTTATTTGAGATCTGAATGATGGAGACCAGGGGAAGAGGACACAGGAGGGAGAGAACTGGGCCCACTGGAGGGAAGGAAGAGGTCTGTATGCCTAAATGGGGGAAGAGGGAGGGGTGGAGCCAAGCCAGCCATTGGATTGTGCGTGGCTTTGTAAGGCAGGTAGGGGGCTTATGTTTTATTCCAGCCAGATAAGGATACTTCAGAGGGTTTAAAACAGATAAGTGATGGGATCCAATGACCCTTCGAAGTAATGGAAGGTGGGTGCCCCAGAGTTGCAGTTGGAAGGGAAGTTAGGTGCCTCTCGCACAATCCAGATCCAGTGGTTGCCGCTAGGCCCTGGTTGTGGGCAGTAGGCTTAGAGAGAGGTGGCTTTGGGGTGTGTCTCCAGGGCAGAGTTGATAGGTCTTGCTGCAAAGATGGGTGTAGGAGGGGAGGGCAAGAGAGTAGTTGAGGATAACATACAGGATCGTGACCTTGAGCCACTGGGTGGATGGCAGGAGTAGCGTTCACCAGGAGAGGAGTTGGAGGTTTGGGTGGAAAGACAGAGTTATGCTTTGGTCTGGCTGTTTCAGAAATGCCTTCTGGACAGCCGAATGGAGCTGCCAATCAAGTGATTCATCTTGGGGTCCCTGGAGAGGTCATAGCTGGAGTTATATCACTTTGGGCATCTGTCCTTGGAGTGAGGATGATACCTGGTACTTGGCACGTGCCTTGTCCTGCCCACTTGCCTGAGGGTGCTGCTCACAGCTCCTCTCTCATGTTCGCTGTGTGCCTTCTGGGGCTGGGTAGGGATTAATGTGCCTATTTTATGGCTGGGGGGACAGAGGCTGAGGGAGGGCAGTGACTGGCCCAAGACCACACAGGCAAAGCCCGGACCCCACCCCTACTCCAGGGGTGGGTTCTCTTTCCACCTGCAGGCCACTTCTGCATAACTGGGTGAGCGAGGGCAGCTTCAGTCTTCTCTGGATCTCTGTTTCTTCCTCTGTAAATTCCCTTTTTTGTTTTCATGATGCATCCGAAGTCAAAGTGGCTGAAAGATGCCAGAGCCGGGGCTATTCTGGCTGTTCTGGTGACCAGTGTTGACCAGGGGCTGCAGTCACCCATTGGTGAGTGCCCAAAATTGCTCCTCTCCTCCACTTTGTAAGGGAGGAAGTGAAGGATCTGAGTCATGAGGATAAGGGAAGGACCTCTGAAAGTCATAGCTCACAACCGTAAGTGCTTATAGTGCTCTGGGCACAGTGCTAGGTACAGCAAAGTGCTACAGACCTGGAGAGTGAGTACTGGAATCATATCCATTTCATGAAGAGGAAACAAGGCAGTCTTAGTAAAATCACTGGCTCAGCTTCACACAGTGAGGACCAGAGCTGGAATTCAGACCCAGGAGTTTGGAATACAAAGCCCACCCCTTAGCCACGTCACTCCACAGTGGTGTTAAATCAATAAGTGGTTGTTCATCTGTTTATGTTAGGGATGGGGAAATTGAGGCCCTGCATGTGAGCGGTTTCCAGCAGGAGCACCTAGAAGCCAAAGGCTCAAGCAGTCAAAACCTTGGAGTGTCAGGAGATGCTGGGGACAAGGTTTCCTAGTATGGGCCTTTGCCTGCCTGTCTGTGATAAGCCCTTGACCATGTAAACAGCAGTGTCCTGGGGAAACAGGAAGGGCAGACAGGGGCCCTGGCATGCTGGCTGGCTGGAGGCAGATTAGCTAATGGCTGGGAAGGAGAGGCTCAATGTCTGGGCTGCGCTTCCCACCCAGGGGAAGCTGCTGACAGGGAATAGGAAGGCAGGGGCCTCTTCCAGGGGTGGAACAGGCCTGGTCCCTGGCTCCTCCACCAATTGTGCAACTGTGCAACTGGGGCAGGGCTGCCCTGCTTTTGTCCCTAAAACTAGGGCTGATTTAAAGTGAAATCTTCCATTCCATGAACAAATATTGAGCACTTACTATGTGCCAGATGAGGGACAACTGCAGATAGGATCCCCCTCCCCCAGCCTATTGTTTAGTGAGGGTGCTGCCCTCTCCCGGGGATGGGGACACAGCGCATTAGGGGGCACCTCCTGGCAGGATCCCTGGAGGAAATGATTTTCAATGAACCCTAAAATGTGAGCAGGCAGAGGGAACAGCCACACCAAGGCTCAGAGCCTGGTAGGCATGTCATTTTTAAGGTGGAAAGGAACTTGATTGGTTTTGCTTTTTGTTTTCAGGTAAAATTCACATAACGTAAACCATTTTTAAATGTACAATTGAGTGGCAATTCACACAGCCACAATGTGATGCAACCATTACCCTGTCTAGTTCCACCGCCTGCTTCTCACCCAGACCTCGGTGGTTTCCGGCTCCGAATGCTGGGATTCCACCATTCCAATAGCAGAGGCAGGTCTGACCACGTCATCACGACACACCCTTTGCTCACATAAAATGGTATCACATTCACGAAAACCATTTGGAGGTAGATATGATTTGCCCATTCTACAGGTGGGGATACTGAAGAAAACTGGAGAGATTTGCCTAAAGTCACACAGTCGTGGGCAGAGCTAGGCTTGGCATGCAGGCGTCAGAGGCTCATGTCTCAGGCACTGCGGCTCCCAAGTATAGGTCGTCAGACCAGCTGGGCACCTGGTCAATAATTTAGACTTGGGTCTGGGGCCTAGGCATCTGGATTTCTTGTAAGGCCTCCCCTCCTTGCCCAGGACAGGGAGGTACCTCGTCCCAGACCTTGCCTGACTCAGGTCTCAGGCACAGGGTTCTGGGGCCACAGCAGCCTCAAGGAGGGACTTTTCAGGGGAGGCAGCTGGTGCACTGGCAGCTTGAGAGTGATGGGCATGTGGGGGTGCCAGGGAGGGCAAGTGGAGCCGGAAATCTGGCCCAGTCAGCACCAGGACAGAGGCTTCTCGACAGCATCCCCGGGCATTGGCCCCGCTGACAAATGGGCCACACCTTCTCTCGTGAATTTGCGGAGTGGCATGTAATAATAAAACGCTCCTTAAAGCTGGGATGTGGCAGGAGTGACTGCTTTTCCAGGTCCTAATAAGGACCATTAACTGTGTATGAAAGGTTTTATAAACATTTGTTAAGCTCTCTGAGCTAACTGTACCCATGGCCTGCAGCTCCCTGAGATGTCACGGCCAGCTGGAGCCAGCTGGAAGGGTAGAGACACGGGACCCCAGATCTTGCTGCCCCAGATCTCAGAGGTTCCCCCACTCCCAGGCTTCTGGCCCTTGGCTGCGGGTGATGGGGCAGCCTGGAGTCCAGAAGCCCTGGGACAATATATATCCCAGGAATGAAGTGCTGGAGATAGCGGACTCCACCACTTCCTCTTTGAGCCTCAAGCTCCTCACCTGTAAGATAGACATCATAGGTATGCTGCTGGGGGAAGATTTGGTGAAATAAAATCCATGGGTGTGAGCTTCCAGGGTCCTTTTCTCCCCTTCCCTCCTTCCCCCCTGCCTTCTCCCCTCTCTGCAGAAGTTAGCGTTTCTCCCCTAGAAGTTCAAGAAGAAGGAGGGGTTGGGGCTCCAGGGATCCAGAGAAAAGCGGGGATGGAGGCACCGCCTTGATATGGGGACAAGGCCTGGGCCACATGCCACGCCTGAGAGAGGAGCCAGGTGTCAGTGTCCTGCTGCCGTACTCTGCCCCGTGCTGTCGTCGCTTCCCAGTACTCCTCAGTGTTCAGGAAAATTCTGTTCTCCATGATGATGTGGCCTCTGTGGCCTTTTGGGCAATGGAAGAGGGTGGGCCTGACAGGGCTGGGGGAGGGGTGAGGACAGCAGCAGCTGTTGTTTCAGTAAGCTTGGAGCCAGGTGACGAGGACAACAGGATTCAGGCAGCACGGACTGGCCCTGCGCAGTGGGGACTTCTTCCCACGGTGGGGCAGCCAGGTCAGCATGACGGCTTTGTGAGCCATGGTCCTGGCCTTCAGGGCAGGGTAAGTGGGAGAGGAAGAGGCCAAGGGCTGGCAGGGCCCAACCTCTCTCCCACCGACAGGACACTCAGCAGCCCTGGGCGCTCTTGCCTTGCCTGGACTCTTCCTTGATTCAGGAAATCCTGTTCCCGTCTGGTTTCCTAGAGCTCTGGGGGCTGCACCACAGTTGGCTGGTTCTCAGGGTCCTTCTTTCCCCCGCCCCACCCCTCTCTGGTCCATCAGCTCCAGGAGCTCAGTTCTCACGTCTCTCCATTCCTGGGGAGACTCAATTATGAGACCACAAGCAATGCTGGCCAGCATATTCAAACACACATGTGCAACCCGACTACCCCACCCCAAGCAAGGACCGTTGGGGAGGAGGGGTAAGACAGGGCAGGGGAGCTGGGGTGGTGGGGGAGGTGAGGGCACTGAGATGGGTCTATGAGCTGGGAATGTTTGCAGAGGAAAAATGTGATCAGGAGTGACCAGTGAAGCTGCAGCTGGGGGGTGGGGGGGGGGGTGGTGTGTGCATGTCCCTCTGCCAAGAATTGGTGCTCCTTCTCCAGCTGGGAGCTCCTAGCCTCCACCTAAGCCTCAGGTCAGCTGACTCCATGCCTGAGATTTCTTTGTCCAGACTCAGTTACGAACCCTTTCTACCTGCTAGCACCTTGAAGCTGCCTCAGGCTACTACTTGTCACAGGGCATTCGCATGACCTGGTCGTGTTCCTGTGTCTCCCCCTTACTCCTCACACCCAGAGGGGGGCCTTGTTCATCCTTGTTGCATCTGTATCAGGCTCAGGTGCTGGAATGTGGAAAGGAGCCAACACAATCTGATAGATGAATCAATGATGGATGGAGCTCAGGCACACCCTGAGTGGGCGAAGGAGCTTGGTGAGGATGCAATTTGCTGCCATGACCAAAGGCCGAGCCGCAACAGAACATGACTCCGGCATGCTCCACACCTCCAGAGCCATCAGGATCACATGGTCCCACTTGCTTCTTCTGCCCTGGGGTCCTGGGATGTGTTTGACCAGTCTGGCCGGGGGCTGCTGCTCAGCACTTGGTCTGTTTCTTCCAGTGAGCGCTAAGAATTTAGGGGGCGACTCTCTGACATGGTCTCACAAACAGAGGGGCCACTATCATTTGAGTCCTTCACAGCCAGGGCTCATGGGGCAGATGGGGAAACTGAGGCCCAGAGAGGGGCCAGGGCTGGCCAGGCTCACGGAATGGATGGGGTGGAGCTGGGAGTGAGCCTCACCTCGTCGGCTGGGAAGCAAAGCCTGGTCTTGTGGCTGGAAAAACTTCACAGCAGTGATGTCAGGAAGGAAGGGAAGGGTGGGACTGAGGCGGCACATACTACACAACTGCACAATGACACAATGACACAGTGCTGCGGGCTCTTGCGACGATACCACTAGCCGCCTCACTTAGTTCAACAGATGTCGTGGGTTCCTCTTTGTTAGCCAAACACGCTCAACCTCAGGTGTCTCTTATGAAGCCAGAAGGAAGGGTAGGAACAAATGAGAAGATTCCCTTTTAAAATGAGAAGGGAAAAGAATTCCTCCCGGCTCTTCGGCCGTAAGGGAAACTATGAATTGGAGATGTTTTTGGTTGCGGAGCTTCCTTGCCGCTCAGTTGGCTGTTTATCTAGCCCCTCGCGGGTGCTGTGAATTTACAGCTTGGCGTCTCTGGAAGTAGCTTCCAGGAGAAAGATGGTGGAATTTTATTCTTGCTAATTTAAAACAATAATAATTGTTCACGCGTTAGGAAGCATTCCTATTAAATCAATCCAATCTTTTGGAACAACTGGAATTGAATGCAGCCAAGTTTCCAGATTGGGCCCCTGTTGGCTTTGTGATAGTCATTTGTTCATCCAGCCTTTGGCTTGAGCAAGCGATGGCTGACACGGCCCATGCCACCCCCACTAAGCACAGTGCATGGGAAAGAGACAGTGTCAAAGAATGGCAAGGGTGACCCCTAGATAAGGGTGTGATCATTCTCCTAGGGAACAGGAGGACAGGCGAGTAAATTGCAGGGACATAAGCTGCGGTTCTGGGACCAACAGGACTCACTCGGTGAGCAGATACCTGTTGGGGCCTTTCACCAACATCAGGAATCCCAAACGGAGGATGAGGTCTGGGAGGGGTTGGGGTTCCGTTTGGACACATCGGTCTGTGTTTAGCCTGTGGTGAACATGGGTGAACATGATTAAACCCTAGTCCAAGGCAGGGTGGAAACTGAGGCCTGGGTCAAATGAAGGTGAGGTGGAGGGGGTGGCTGCTCAGAGAAGTCAGGAGCAGGCCCAACCCCAAATCAGTCTGTAAGGAGAGAGGAGAATGGGGATGGACCTCCATCTCCAGTTCTCCCAGGGGTCTGGTGGACACCGTGAGAGCAGCTATGCAGCCAGAGCTGCTGGGAGGTCAAGGAACAAGACTGAGCTCTCGGCTGCGAGTCTGTGCTGAGAGCTGGCCTTTATTGTGGCTCCTCACACACACTGTGGGGCAGAGCAGATGCCCACATGGTACTGGCACCTTGCAGGTCTGCATTAGAGGAGCCTCACTCATGGGGCCCATGGACCATCCAGGAGGAGATGTCTGGGGGGCAACTGGACAGAGCAATCTGCATGCTAGAAGAATGTGGGCGCTAGCGGAAAGGAAGTCTCTGCACTGTCCTCGGAGCTGCTTCCGGGTGGGTGTTGCCTTTGGATCACTCTCTGGGGTGGGCACAGCAGAGCAGGAGAGACTGGCTCGGGGACCTGGAGCTGGAGGCCTCTGTGGCAGCAGGGCCGTATGTCCCCGTTAGCCAGGATGGTCCTGGGTTGTGCCCGTGGCCTGCGTGAACGTGGCTAGTATTCCCTTTCAATCCCAAAGAACTGGTTTGGACAAGAAATAATTTTGTTTATGTTATCACGCCATCTAAAACAAATTTGCCACTCTGTGGGCCGCCCATGTGCCTGCCAACAAGGCTCTGCCCCAAAGAACCTCTCTGTCTCATTTCCCAGTGCCAACCTTTATTCACTTGGTGGCCTCTGTGTTTTTCAGCCTCATCTTTTTCTTTAGTGTTGCAAAATGGTCATGATAGAAATCACATGGGTGTCTGTTTCCCAAAGTAGCTGTGATACCGATGTGGATGAGAATGATCTTTGTAAGTGCTCAGGGGGTCTACAGGAGACCCTGATCTCTCTCTGTCTGTTTCCATCTGTCTTTGTCTCTCTGTTTCTATCTGTCTCCTCTGTCTCTGTCTCCCCCTCCTCCAGAAGTCAGGCCACCATGCCTTTGAGGCAAAGAAAGCCACATCGACTCTTCTGAGGCTGAGAGCACGGTGACTTTCCTTTCTCTTTTCTTCCCCCTTTTCTCTTCATCCTGAGGACTCCTGAAGAACTCATTTTCAGGAGCCTGGGCAGTGAGTACAGACGAAGAGGGCTCCAGAGGAGGAAGGGGCGGGCATCGCACTGCACCCTGTGAGGACGTTTTCTTCAGTTTGGCAGCTCCAGACCTGGATCTGACAAAAAGCAGCGTCTCCGTGGAGAGAGAGGCAGGCTGTTTGGAAGGAGGGAGGTGGGAATCCTGCTTCTCTGGGTGTTCAGACCCCGTGGGGAGGGTTGCATTTACTCAGGATGATCATGAGGCTTGGGTACATATCCAACTCCGTGTGTCGAAGAAACAGGGCATACTGCCTAGAGAGGCCTTACAGGTCAAAGATTCACCACTCTTACAAGAAAGGATGCATTCTCCTTTCTGGAATTGATGTCCAATGAACCAGGTTGTCCGAGGAGGTAGTGAGTTCCCTGTCCCTGGAGGAATGGGAGCAGAGATTGCCTAACTACTTGGTGGAGATGCTGCAGAGGTAACAAAGTATGTGCTAAGGTTGGACGGTTGACATCCAGAGTTCTTCCCAGGCTTGGGTTTCTACGACTCTCCCGACACCAGCCTCTGTTTCCAGCAGCCGGCTGCCTTCTGGATGAGTCAAAAGCCCGCCCCATGCTGGCCTCCTCACTGGGTGGGGCTCCTTACCCTCCTGTGGTCCAGGTCACTGCTTTCACGGCCTCTGGGGTTGCCTCTTGCAGCCATCAAACTGAATAAATTGGTAAAAGAAGGAAAAAGGGAAAAATACACACGCACACACAAAGACTGGGAGATTTAGTCTGGAATGAGAAATACCATCCTGCTCTGGCCTTTTATCATAAGCCCTTGGAGATGAATATTCTGACCTAATAATCAAAACAAGCGGTAATTGCAAACAGACTCTCTCAAGGCTGCGTGGTGTGGCCGAGGAGAGAGCAGACGAGATACCTGCTGAGCACAGCAGGCCTGGCCCCGCCAGCTCTCCTCCCTCTCCCACAGGATCGATGTGGCCATGCAGCCGCGGGCACCATTTTGCTGGCCTGGCTGGATCCAGCCTCGCTCGAACTTTCTGTCTTCCTCCAGGGACGCCAGGGCTTCCTTTGCAGGGGAACCTGCTCAGAGGAAGCCAGCCCCACACCCACCCGAGAGGGAGGCGATGGAACATCAGCAGCATCCTGCAGGACCGCAAGGGGAGGGAAGGAGGGGCACTCCCACCCCACCCGAGCTCCACCTCCTCCTGGCTCGGGAAGAGGTTCTCCTGGGTGCGACACTAAAGCTGGAAGGTCTTCCTGTCCCCTCCTGGCCCCCACCTCCCTTTGTGTGTTTTGTTTCAGACACACCCTCAGCTCAAATTTGCTTTGAAGGTCAGTAGTTTCCACTCCTTCTTTTCAAAACAACTGCACAGTTCTTCTGGGACCCAAATGTTGATTCTCTTCACTGAGGAATGAGTTTCCCTCAACAACAAATACATTCCAGAAATATCCATCCAGCATCTCTGATGGGCCAATGATGAGCCAAGTCTGGTCCTCGTCTCCAGGGCATTCCCACCAGTGAGAGCCCAGCCAATGTGTGCCACATGCCCCAATGGACAAGGAGGTCAGAGGTGCTTCTCCTTCTCCTGTTCTTCACCTGGGAGCCATGGGAAGGCATGCTTCCCCTGGGTGGGGTCACAGTAGAAAAGAAATTTGAGCTAAGTACTGAAGGAAGAGGCGGATTTTAACGAACAGAGGTGGTCAGGGAAGGGTCTACCAGATGGATGGAACAGCTTAGGCAGAGGAGGAGAGGCTGGACAAGTGGGTAGCATTTTTGAGGACTGTCTGGTGGTCTGTTGGGGCTGGTACCTAAGTCTGTGGTTCTGTCAAGGTGGGGCTTGTGTGATGAGATGAAACTGGACAGATGTGTGGATTGAGGTCACATTAGGGTAGACTTTGAAGAGCTTGCTGAGGAGCTGGACTTTATCCCAAAAGGAATGGGGCCCTTTGGAGGGTTTGAAGCAGAGCTGAGGTTGAGATGCCTTCCACTGGCGTGGCGAGGTAGGGTGTGGACTGTAGAGAGAGACCGTGGAGGTCGGCGGCTAACTAGGAAGGGGTCAAATGCAAGGTGAAAGGAAATGCAAATCTGACTCAGAGCAGAGGCGGTGGAAGGAGGCAGAAGAGCAAAGTCTGGGGGCAGTTTCTTCTCAAAAGGTCCTCACTGTATCAGGGGCTTTGCTTGGGTGCTGGGCGGGGTTGTTGAAGGATCACCAGGTTGGCGGCATCGGGAGCTGAGGAGGTCAGTTTCGAAACCAATGTCATGTTTTTGTATTTTTTCATTTGGAAATAATTTTAGATGCACAGGAAGTTGCAAAGAGAGCACAGAGTGGTCTTTACCCGGTTTCCCCCAGTGGTTACAGTTTGCTGAATTTAAGGATGATATCAAAAGAGACCAGTGGCATTTGACTTCACGCCCTCCCAGCCTCTGCCTGGTGAGCTCGTGGGTCTTTGTGAGGCCTGTGAGGCATGAGCTGTGGCTCCTTTGGCAGGTCAGCTTTCTGAAGTGCCGGCCTGTCCCAGCCGCTGCCATCCTTTCCTGGAGATGTAGAGTCTCGGCAGGCCCAGCAGGGCAGGGAGGCCTCAGGAGCTTCTGCCCACAAGCAGGCAGGTTTGGAATTTGTTGGGCAGTTTGGGCTCAGAATCTGCAGGGCTGGGGTCAGCTATATTGACTCAAGCTGTGTGACAGGGAGCCTGCCTCAGTTTCCCTTCTTATCACTCCAGGTGCTGGCTGAACTTGGAAACTGCCTCTCAACCCTAATGTGTCTGGCTGAGTTGTGCCACCCCTCCCTACCTTATACCAGACACTCTGGAGGGAGGTACCTGCCCCCCAACTCCCGCTCCAGATTTCAGACTGGCTCCAGAAGCTACTCAGAGTGCAGCATCACTGCCCACAGGGTCCTTGCATCACCAGCGGCCACTGTACTGTCTTAGAAATGGGAAGCAACCTCAGCCAAGGCCAAGCTGGTCCATCCTTTTGAGCTCTGCACAAAGTCCCCCTGAGACACACCTTCGTGCCAGGCCTCCAGCCTTTCCTGTCCAGATCCCTTACTCCCCGGAGGACTGGCCTGAGAGAAGACAGCCTGGCAGCACTGGGTCACTGCGCTCTTTACCAGGGACAACATGGTCAAGTCTTGGGCAGGTCTTGGGCTGGGAGGCAGGGCATCTGTTGTTTGGTCCACCTCTGACCTGCCATATGACTCCAGGAACGCCACCGAATCCTCTATTGAGGACAATTTCAATACTGACCACAGGTGGTCTGGATGCACCAGAATAAATTACTGACATGGGCAAGTTTTGGAAAGTAACGATATACAAAAATTTAAAAATTGCTCTAGACCTTTGATCAGTTGCTCATTCGCTCTCACAGTTTTTCTACTGATCACTTTCCTTATCCGTGAAAGATAAGTAGTCACAAAACCGCTTGTGGAGCTCCTACCATATTCTAAGTGCATTGCAAATATCATCCTAACATGGGGGTTTTTACAAGAGAAGGGACCAAGGCTCAGGAAGGTAGAGGAGGCTCTCCATTACACGAACATTGATAAAGGCCCTGCCATGGCGTTTTGTTAGACTCAATGCTGGGACTTTGGCCCAAGCCTGCCCTTACCTCCACACAGTCGAGAGTCTGGCGTGACACCAGGGGTGCTTCAGCCCGGACTGTGTGCATCCTAAGCAAATGTTTTCCCCACTGCGTTGCTTGCTTCTGTGACCAGGCAGGGGCTTACAAGGGCTGCTTTCTGATCTCTCTCCAAAGATGCAGTGGAGTCCCACATCTGTAGGATGTCTTCCCGGAGCACTCAGCACTCACCCAGACAGGCTGGGGTTCACCAGCCTTGGGTGCAGGCTCAACTCCATGCTGCTTTTCTGCTCCAGGCTCTGCCCTGCAGTCCACCCGGTGCTCGTGCCATGCACCTCCTCAGCTCCAGCAGCTCCCATGGCTCCCAGGGGCTGTTAAATTCAGTCAGCCTCCTCAGCCCGGGGTCCCAGTCATGCTCAGTCTACCCCCACTGCTTTCTCTATTCTTTCCCAATTCTTCTCCTTGTGCCATGGACTCCCTGCAGATCCTGTGGCCACTGTGGGGCTCTCTTTGCCTATCAGGAGGGAAGGGCCAGATTTTCTCTCTGTCAGGTGTCTGGGCTGGTCCTAATCCCTCACCTCTTCTCTTCCTGAACTCTCTTCTCTGCCTCACCTCTTCTCTGCCTGAATGCATCTTTTGCCTGCTGGTGTGCACACTCCCCTGCAGAACTTTCCCCAGCTGCTTGGATAGGAGAGGGGAATGAGATGCCCCAGTGCTAGGAAATGGAGCTTGTGGGTCTTCCTTAGTCTGAGCCAGGGTTTAGGTCATGGATATTTTACTGATATCTGTCTATCTAAAAATGGCGTTTTCCCACCAGAAGAAGCATTTCATGAACCAAGGCACACACCAGAGGCTTGCTAGTGGGGTCACGGTGAGACAGACGATGTGACCTTGGAGGGGGATGTGGGAGAGGTCATGTTCTTAACCGCGGAAATGCAGCCCCCTGCAAACATGCGACACTCCTTTATGGCGTAGCTGTGGGATTCTAGGCTGGGACACCACTCCTGAGGGTCAGAAAGGACCCTGAGAGGGTCTTTTTCCTTAATGGACCTAAGGGAAGAAAAACTAAGATGACCTCTGGTATGTCTCTTAATGTCCCCCTCTCACCTGTCCCTCATCTTACTGTCCTTGGAGCCTTTTCTTTTAAAGGGAAATGGAGGGAGGCACCAAAAGCCAAGTGCTGCAATCCTGACAGCCTGGTTCATTTGTGCGTTTGTTCATCTACTTGCTAACCCACGTGACCATGCACCTGGTATACACTGAGTGCTCTCTGTGTGCCAGCAGCACCCAGAGCGGCCACGGGGGAACCAGGGCAAAGAGCCTCTGCTCGGTGGGTATTTCAAGCCACCCAGCTTTTGCTGGTCATTTAGGAGATGTGGACTGGCCTCCTGGTCCCCCTTCCTGGGGCTGTGTGGGAACCCCGTCTTGTCTCCCAAAGGTGAGGCTCGGCATGCCTCCTTCAGGCTCTTTCTGCCTCCACCCACTTGGCCAGCCCCTGACCCGCTCAGCTTCAGTTCAGGGCCCATCCTCCCCTGGGCCTTGGCAGTGCCAGCAGCCAGACCAGTTGCCCGGGTTGGGGTGGCATTCCTTGTGGCATTGCAGAGGACCCCACCTGCGGCTGCTTCTGATGGCTCCTGGGAGGGCCCCACAGCTTCCCAGTGTCCCAGGCTGATTACTCATCCATCCCTGGAGCGTTTATTCCACCGACGCTTAAGAACGCCCTCCGTGTGCCATGCACTGCACTCAGGGTCTGCTCCCTGGGGGACTGGTGCTTCCTTGGTAACATCTTCTGGTTTCCGGTCTCTCAGTGTGTCTCCCTCACCGCTGATTTCTATGCGATGAACACCTGGGGCTGGGGACTCACAGCAAATATTTGCTGATGAAGAGAAGGAGGACATTCGGGAAAGTTCTCCCGAGGATTCAACATTTGAGCAAGGTCTTAAAGAGGAGTGGGAGTTTCTTAGGCAAATAAAGGACTGCAAGGCCAACCTGGTAAAGGAACCAGCATGAACGAAGGCTTGGGTGAGGGAGAGGCTGAGAGTTTCCGTGTGCCTTCAGGTGAGACGACGGCATCCCTGGAGCAAAGGTGCAAGGGAGATTGACAGCAAAGCGGGGGCAAGTCGAGGACCCTGCAGAGCCTTGAAGACCCCACTCGGGGATTTGGACTTCAATCTGCTAAGGGTCACTGGGGATTTTTCAGAAAGGGAATGACAGCATTTTATTTATTTATTTCTTAGGTGGGTTACTGTGGGAATGGGTAGAACACAGACACAACTGAAGAATGACAGAAATAGGAGAATATTTAGATATAAGTCTTGTAGAGCCTCTTTTAAGATTTACGTTTAATAAATCCCTTAATAGTGATAAGGCAGCAGCAAACCTAAAAACTGTAGGATGGGGAGAACAATAGGTTTTCAGATTTTCCTGTTATTTACCTAGTATCAAAGAGGCCACCGCCCCAGAAGGACTTCCCTTGTAATTCTAGTGGCCATATTTGTGTGTATTTAGCTCTACTTTCCTTTTTGCTGTCTCAGACTAATTTGATTTTCTTATCGTCTGTCCATGCAGCCTTTAGAAGATAATTATTCAGAAAAGAAGTGTTGGTCTTGCGGCCTCGTTTATTAGAGACACAGCAGCTTTCCTGGGTAAATGAGACACCTGACTTTTGTAAAGCAAAGCTGTATGCAATATTTGTCACACAATTATGTGCACACGTTTAGCATATCTGCCAGAAAGAAAAAAAAAAGGCCTTAGGGGCTCCAAAGCTGGCCAGGCGTATTTATGCATGTTCGAGGCGTCATGCTTTTCCCAGAGTCCTTACCCGTTTTGAAGTCAGTGGATGCTAGAAGTGAAGTCTCTACCATCGGCATTTATTGTTGGCATCTGATATGAGACACTATCAATCAAGTTAAAGGACACTGCAAATACACACACACACACACACACACACACACACACACACACACACACACGAGCATGCTCTCTCCCACATACCACTGCCTGGGACTAAACCTCAGGCTGATGATTCAACCTATAGGATGTTATTGCTGGGAAGGATTTTGAAATCATCTAGGCCAAGCACTCATGTTAAAGATAAGGTAACTCGCTATAGCCTAGGGAGGAGAAGGGACTCGCCTACAATTACTCAGCAAAGGGAAGGCTATCGGGAGAGACTTGAAACCAGAGTGGCTAAACCCCATTCCAGCAAGTACACAGCCAGGAAAATTACATGATAGTAAATGTTCTTGCTGGGCTGTGCCCTCAAGGAGGGCCATGTTGTTTTCTATAGAGTCCGCATCTCAGCTATGGATTTCTACTTTGGACAATGTTGGTTATATCACAATTCTTGTTTCGTAAAAGGAGCTGAACACATCTCAGAACTGGTTTTTATACAGGCTGGTTTCTATTCCACCCATCTCGTTCCTTGGCGGTGGCAAAACATGTAGATCCAACTGTCCCTGGAGAGCAGTGTTGCTGCGCCCGGAAGCTCTGGTGACTCCAGTGCCCCTGTCAGGCAGACGGATAGGATTTCCTGGAGTCTGGTCCTTTCGAAGTCTGTTCTCACTTAACTCCTACATACATTCCCTCCTTTTTTGCCTTCTCCCTTCTCAGATAGATGTGAGAAAAATTAGCATTCTTTGTTGGTGTTTAACCAATAAGGCCTCACTGAACACCTGCTATGCACAAGCTCACCTGCGGTGGACAGCAGACAAATGCCAAGGAGGGCCATGTGGGTTCGGCACATGAAAGGCACTCTCTGGCAAATGTCGCCACTTCCTGGAAATCAGGGACTGCTTCTGATCACCCACTCATCCGTTCACTGATTCTTTTACTGAACTATCTGTATGTCAGCAAGTGACTGTGACATCTCTCATACTGAAATGCAGTATTTCATTGGCTTATGTCTCACGGCCATGTTTTAACCTCTTTATGTGGATTACTTAATTATTTTAAGATTTTTATATAAGCATTTATTAAACTCTCATCATACGGCAGACAAATGATCTCAGAGATGCCTTTTTCTATATAATATGATTTTGTTCCTGCTGTAGCCCTAGGAGGTGATTATTACTGCTATTGTTATTTTTAAGATGAGATACCTGCATATATTGTGTTTTGGGTTGCCCAGGCAAGAAGTGGCAAAGATAGAATCCATTGCCAAAGACGAGTTTCATGGTCAGAGAAGGTGCCTTGGAGGGGTTTGCTGGGGGGACCATGGATGGGGCTTACTGCAGTTGAGGTGCCGTCTAGGGGGCAATATCTGGCAGGTAGATGGCCGTGTGGGATGAGTAGGAGCTTAGCAGAGAGGCCTGGGGCTGTAGAGAGAGGGGTCTCTCTCAGATGTTTGAGCCCCTGGCAGAGGTGGTTCTCAGTGGGGGTAGTTTTGCTCCTTAGAGGACATTTGGCAATGTCTCATGACATTTTTCATTGTCACAACTGCTGGATGCTGCCAGCATTTAGTGGATAGAGGCCAGGGACACTGCTAAACATCCTACCCTACACAGGACAGCTCCCCATAGCAAAGAATTATCTAGCCCCGAATGCCATTAGTGCCTGAGTGAGAAACCTTGGGACTAGGTGAACAGAGAAGCGCTGGAAAGGTGGAGCGTAGAGAAACGGCAACCTTTGTGGGAAGAGTTTAAAAGCCTCTTCATCTCAGGCGCTCTCCTGACACCCTGGAGGGTTTAAACACGCCCCAGGCTGTGATCATCACAAACAGCCACCATGAGTGCGAGGGCTCTCATTGTTTACATATAACAAGGCAGCAAGAGTGTCTTTTCTTTAACTAGAATGAAACATTCATGAAGTCAGGAGTTGGTTTGGTTTGCTGGTGGGTTCATGTGTCCACTCAGGACTGACTCAGCGCTGCACTTGTCATCCTAGAGAGAGCCAGGCCTCCTGACCCTTCTGTCACCACCAGCCCTGTTCCCACCCAGGTGCTCTTCTCACCTCTTATTTCCTTTGTCTTCCTGTGCCCTCAGGGCTGCACAGTCATGTCCAGATTCCAGCGACCTTTGGTGCCTTTTTTCTGTCCACACCCCAATTTACTGCCGATCTCATACAAAGCAAAACTTGGGAGAGAGAAGATTGAGTTTGCTTCTCGCGGCAGAATTTGATTTAGGGCCAAGAAGGTGGCAATTGCTGCAAAGCGGAGATCGGCTATTTCGGGAGTGCTGTGAATGATTTTTTTCCATCTCCAAATGACCTTACATATATTCTGTCTCTCGCCCGCCCTGTGTTGCGATTGATGGGGGGTGCTGTGACTGGGCTCCGATGGGCTCCTGCTGCTGCTCCTAATAAATCTCTCTGATGGGCAGAAGGAGCACGATTACCTTGACAAATGGACAGCTGGATGGGCCAGTTGTTTAACATGCGCGGTTGGGGTAGATTTCCGGTTCCGTAGCTGCCTTTATGGTCACCAGTGCATGTTCCCCTGGCCAGATGCGGGCTGTCCACCATCCCCAATGGCTCTGCCTGCTGGAGGAGGTGATCTGGGCACATTTGCCACTGAGTAGATCAAGGGGCTGCCTCCTTCACTTTCTCTGGCTCTCTGCATTCTTTGTCTCCACTGATGCCAGCTCCCCATCTCTCCCCATGTGCCATTGCTGTCCCTGCCCTGGGAAACCAGAAGATGCCCCTGCTGGCAATGCCCTGGGCCAGGAATCCAAAAACTTCGGTTTGGATCTCCTCCACCTCCAGCACAGCGGGCCATCCTGAGCAGTTCCTGCTACTCTCTGAGCCTCAACTTTCTATCTGTAAAATGGGAGTGATACTAGTATAACCACCTCCTAGGATTAGTAAGAAGCCTCTCTTCTTTGTGCCTGGGTTACTAGGCAATAGACTTGCCTGCAATCTAGAGGGTGAGTCTCCTGGAAGGCACAGAGGTGGGTGTTTTGATGGGGGAACATTTTGATTTGGCTGCACTCAAGTACCCAATTCAAAATGAAAATTGTTGATCTTTATGTCCGGGTAATGTGTCCAACGAATGTCCCTGTCCCCTCCTTGACTCTCCACCATCCCTGCCCCCTCCCTCCTTTTAAAAAAAATTTCATTTGCCATTTGATTCTCACACGATTGCCAGTCCCACCCTAAGAGTGGGACCTGGTGACTGCTGCTGTACAGGTGACGGATAGAGGAAGTTGGTGGTGGTCGTTTCAACACCTTCCTTGGTAACTATAAAAAAAGAGCTGAAAACAGAATGTGTGGTTTTTAGCCTGAGTCAAAGTCTCTCCACATCCACAAGGCTACGTCAAAACATGGGATCAAAACCAGTCACAACATCGGGGACCTACAGGGCACAGAAGGGTGGAGGTGCCACTGAGATGGAGGCCGGCTCTGTCTGCATGCTCCGGGAGCTGATTCTGTGGCAGCCCAGCAGGACTCAGACTCCTGGAGACTACTCCTGCCAGCCACCCACTAGGCAATGGTGGATTGGGAAGGCTGTGGGGTGGGGTGCTGGCTGGGTTACAGGCAGCAGCCCTGCTTTTTCCTCCAAGTGAGCACAGGGCCCCTCAACTCCTAGGATCAAATGGAAGCTGAGATTCTAGACAGCACAGAGCTTTTTCTTTTCTTTTTTAAAGAGACAGAATCTCACTCTGTCACCCAGGTTGGAGTACAGTGGCACAATCATGGCTCACTGCAACCTTGAACTCCTGGGCTCAAGCCATCTTCCTGCTTCAGCCTTCCTAGTAGCCGGGACTGCAGGTGCACACCACCACACCCAGCGAATCTTTTTATTTTTTTGTAGAGATGGAGTCTCAGTATGTTGCCCAGGCTGGTTTCAAACTCCTGGGCTCAAGCGAGCTGCCTGCCTTGGCCTCCCAAAGTGCTGGGATTACAGGCGTGAGCCACTGCACCTGGCCAGGGACTTTTCAAAGGATGCTTCCCCAAAGCAAATAAGCTGGAAGAACCTAGAGATGGGCTGGCCCACCTCCTGCTCTCTGCTGAGCAGAAGTCCAGGAGAGAGGCTGAGTGACCTTCTGAGAGCTACAGATCCAGGGAGGGGCTGAGGCAGATGGGACCCACATCGGCTTACTCAGAGTCCCCTGCTCTCGTGGGAGCACACCTCACTGGGCATAGGTAGATTCTCTCTCTTGTCAAACTCAATGGATGTCAATGTTCACATTAAAGAAGACAACTTGATGCTGTGAATCTTTATGTATGAACAGGGCAAAATTGGGTCTAGCATATAAAGAAGGAAATCGCATTGATGGTGTACCTACTGCCTGTCTAGTTCTATGTGGAGCATTTTCCATGACTTCTGATATGATCCTAATGACACACACTGGAGGCATCTGCCCTTGCTCCTATTTATTGGTGAAGAAACCAAAGCTTACAAAAGTCGGTTACTTCAGAGCCACTCAGAAAGTAAGAAGAACGGAGGCAGGTGTCTTGCTGTCTTTGGCTGAGTTTAAGATCCCTGTCCTGTGGGAGCTTCCATGTTTAGGAAGGGAGACTAAACAGGAATTCCATCTCCCCAGTCCCTCCTTGGTCATTCCTGCAGTTATTCTGCAAATTCTTATTGAGCAGGCACTCTATGCCAGGTACTCTTCTAGCCTCCAGGGATATAAGATATAACTAAGTACATATAACAAATAAATCTAAAATACATATAAATAAAACCATAGGTTTGGCCAGGAGTGGTGGCTCACGCCTGTAATCCCAGCACTTTGGGAGGCTGAGGCTGGTGGATCACAGGTCAGGAGTTCAAGACCAGCTTGGCCAAGATGGTGAAATCCGTCTCTACTAAAAATACAAAAATTAGCCAGGCATTGTGGCAGCAACCTGTAATCCCAGCTACTGGGGAGGCTGAGGCAGAGAATTATTTGAACCCGGGAGGTGGAGGTTGCAGTGAGCCGAGATTGCACCACTGCACTCCAGCCTGGGTGACAGAGTGAGACTCCATTTCAAAACAAAACAAAACAAACCAAACCAAACCAAACCAAACAAAACAAAACACCATAGGTTTAACTGAATGAGCTTGCCAATATTCTCCCATTTTGACCTATAAGAATGGCCGTTTCATACAATGCAACATAATAAGTAAAATATATGGATGGTAATTAGGGTTCTGAAGAAATGTAAGGTGAGTTAGGGAGTCCAGGGTTAGAAGGGGGTCTTTCTAGCATGCTTGCTTGACCACGTCACACCCCTCGTCTCCATCACAAGCTCCCAGTTGTGAGGAAGGAGCCCCAAGTCCTCCTGGGTCCTCCAGGCCCCTCGTGCTCTAGCCAATCCACCTGTGTTCCTCAGTCAGGTCCCAGGCTCCAGAACACAGTCTGCTCTGTCTGAGAGCAGTGGGTTATGCCAGAGTCACCCTTGTGCCATTGTCTGCCAGCATCTCAGAAGCGCCTTCTTGAACCTCGCGTTTCCTCCCTCTCCTAGACAGTTTTAATTGCTCCCGCTCTGCATTCACACACACTTTATTACAGCACTTAGAACTGCTCTTCCCTTTAGAAGACGCCGTGATTTATTCATGGGCCTTATTAACGGTCATATTCCCAGTGGCTGGTGCAGTGCCTGGCATGCAACAAGGTGCAGGAGAGGTGTCATGAGTGAAAGGAGGGAGAGATGCTGAATGGGAGATGCAGGGAACAGACAAGCAAGAAAGTGGAGACTTAATGGAGAGGGTCAATGAAGCTGCCCTTGAGATGGGGCATCACTCAAGGGAGAGAGGAGGTGGGGCTTGTGCTGGGTCTGCCCACACCTGCCTACATCTGCCCACACCTGCCCACACCTGCCATGCCTGCCCATGCCCGCACATGCTTGACCTGCCCACACCTGCCTACACTTGCCCACACCTGCCCACACCTGTCCATACCTGCCGTGCCTGTCCATACCTGCCCGCGCTTGCCATGTCTGGCCTGCCCACACTTGCCGTCACCTATCCATACCTGGCCTGCCCACACCCACCCTCACCTGCCCATGTGAAACCTGCCCATACCTGTCCACACCTGCCCATGTCTGCCCATGCTTCCTATGCTGGACTTGCTTTTCCTACTGTCTTGAAGGCTCTGTGCTCACCTCCCTCCCTGCCTCTTTCCAGAGTTATCCCTAAGCATCCTTCAGAGAGGCCTCTCCCAGTGCCTTGGATCGGGGAGCTTGTCCTGGAACACGTGCTCATGGCCCAGCTCTTCTCCCCACAACCTCCTCCCAGCTGGATGTCTGCTGGGCAGAGGATGCAGTGGCTGAGCAGATGAGTTTTGGACCAGACTACTTGAGTTTGAAGCCTGGCTGTGATCTTGGGCAAGTTTTTTGTCTTTTGTGTCATTCCTCAGTCATCCCCTATAAAATGGGGATACTCACTGTCCTGACTGCATTGCGCACCGGGAAATGGGCAGGAACTAACACACGTGGTGTGACAGCCCAGAGCCAGGCATAGAGTAAGTGTGTGGCTAGTGCTGGTTCTCAGTCAGCCATGTTTGGCTGTTGGCTGAGCAGAGAGGAGACCAGTGTGACAGAACCCAGGGGACAGTCTGGATCACTAGGAGCTTGAGTGTTAGGGAGAGGCTAAGCCTTCATCTCCTGCAAGATAAAGCCCAATCTCTATCCCACAAACACTGGTGAGTGACTCTTTGCCCAGCAAAGTTGCCAGAGAGACCAGAGATGCCTGGAGCCCACGTCTGGCCTCTTGCCAAAGTGCTTCTCTCTGTGAGATTACATATTCTGGGCCACATCCCTTCCATCCCCACTTCCTCCCTCACTTCACTCCTTTCCTTACTCCTCCATCATAAAAGTCTCCAGAAACAGGTTTTGTTCAAAGTGAATGAGGCAATAAATTCTCTGTTTCTGACAGGCCGACAAGAGAGATAAATTCTGTAATGGGACCTGCAGCCCTGCTCTCCTGTCCTAGTGGAGCTTTGGCTGATGGAAAGGTCTGTCCAGGGAAGGAGACTGGGGTGGGCAGAGAAGGAGAGGGAGGCTCTGGGAGGCCCCTGGGCTACTAAGCCCCGGTGGGATTTCAGTTCTATTAATTTGCTCAATTCTATCAATTTGCTCAGTTCTGACTTGGCTGTTTGGCTAACTGACAAGCTGTGCAGGACAAGTCTCATTCATTCATTCATTCATGCATTTCGATCAATCAATCAATCAACCAACCAATCACCTACCCCTCAATTCATTCAGCAGTTACCTGACACAGAGGAGAGGCACATAATTCCTTTTAGTATCACTTTCTTTAAGAAGCCTTACACAAAGGACCAAAAAATATTTGCAACTTGAGCCATAGCAAAAGATTGATTTCCCTGGTAAATAAAGAGCCCCTACAAATCATTAAGAATAAAGATAAACAACCTAATAGGAATCCAGGCAAGGGATATGAACAAATAGCTCATAAAAAAAGGAATACAGATGGCTCTCAAAGTAATCATGTGTGAAAAAAAGGCTCCCTCTCACTCATGATGACAGAAGCGTCCATGGAAACGTCACAGAGATGCCGCCCCCCACCCCAGATTGCTCAAGATTATGTGGCTAAGTGTGTGGGACAGACACATATTTCCGGAGGGTGGATGGAGCGTGCAGTGGTGTAAATACTATGGGGACCAGTGGGACCCAGCTTGTCTGGAGGGTGATCTGGCAATATCTTGGCACTATATGTGTCCTCAGCCTCTCTACCCAGCAAATCTGCCTCTAGAAATGTGTCTCACTTCTACATGTACAAGATTACTGTACAGGTGCAAGATTATTATATGAAGTATTCTCTGTCTCACCAAAGATTGAGAATGGCTTAAATATCACTAGGGGGTTGGCTAAATAATTTATGGTGGATCTGTACAATTCGACACTATGCAGTCATTAAACAAAAAGGTAATGAGAGGTGCCTCTATGCACTAATATGTATGCATTGAGCTCCAAGATGCATTTTTAAGTGAAAAGGACAAGGCACACAATGAGATGGAATTCAAATTATGCTACTATTTGTGTAAAAGTGGAGAAAATGAATATATATGTATACACATGTATATGCTTCTATGCAATTCTCTCTGGAAAGTTGAAGACTTGTGAACGATGGCTGCTTCTGGGGAGCAAAGCTAGACCTGGGAGGCCAAGAGGCATGGGAGGAGGGGACACTTCACTATATACCTCTTTGTACCTTTTGGATTTTGAATCTTGTGAATGTTCTGCCTATTCAAAATAAATAAATAAATAAATATCATTAACGTTTCAAAAAAGAAAGAATCAAAGGCAAAGCCTTCCTTGGCTCTCTTAGCTGGGGCTAGAGGCTGGGAACCGAGCAGATGAGGAATGGGGGAAGGGCTTACAGGGTGGGAGGGCGAGCACCTGCGGGGATGGTGCCCAGACGAAAGCGTGGACCCTGTGACTGGGTGTAGTTAGAGCATGGTTTGGGGGAGTTTTGGTAAGAATGTGGCTGGTGAGAAACACAGGGGAAGTATCGTGTTAAAGTGTTTGGATTTCATTGCAGTGAGAGGCCATTGGGATTTTAAGTAGGGATTGGACATGGTCAGGCTATATTTTAGGAAGAACTCCTGGAAGCAGCATGGGGAGTGGTTTGGGAACAATGAATGTGCTTGAATTTCCACCTTGCCTTTTCTGACATTTGCTCATTTCATCTTCAATAATTCTAATAGGTAGGAGAAAGTTGTTACATATGGGAAAACTGAGGCTCAGGAAAGTTATGTAACGGTTGAAGCTCTCAAAGTTTGGATATCAGGATTTCAACTCAGGTCTGCTTGTCTCCTGAGCCTGAGCTCTGAATATAGCCCTACGATGTAGGGCCTTTTAGTCACACTGCTCTGTACGTGCTTATAGTTCTGTGAGAAATTGTGATTCCAGTGGCCAAGCCTTGTGTCCCTTTAACTTCAAGTATATGGCCAGTTGGGACAATGGATGCAACCATAAGATTTGCTTATATCAGCCAGCTTCCACCAACTCACTGCAAACCTCTGCCTGCTCCTTCATCAAGAGAGCTGGGGTCACTGCATACGTCTCTGAAACTTACTCATTGGAATAGAAGCAGCAGACTTCCTGATGACCTGTTTTCCTCTTCTAAGGACATATCAAAGATCACTGGCAGACTTCTAACAGGCTGTAACAGGAAGAGTTAGAAGGAGGTTTCCTCTTGCTGGGGTCCAGGGGAGATACATTTGGCTCCAATTACATCCAGCCTTTTAATTTCCTGGTCATTTGGTTTGCATTTTCCTGTCATTTCTTCACCTGCATTTTTCTATGACTCCCATTTTGTAACTGTGAAAACTGAGAGTCACACAGGCAGCAATTCACCAAAGGCCACTTGGTTTGTCAGTGGTAGAATCAGGTGTGAAACCCTTGCTAGGACTCTGTATCTTTCTTCCATAGCATACGTCCTTTTCTTACCATGAGTATGAGTTTATTTGATTTTTCATGAAAACGTACATACATGGCTTGTGATTTCTGGGTTCTTCTTGTTACATTGCTGATGTTTTCACCATTTGTGTCCAGGTGTCAGACCTATCAGACGCAGGGCCTTGGGGCTTCACAGGAGCCTCCAGGAGGGTGGGTCCTGGTAGCCAAGGCAGGACAATGGTAAGCTCAGGGACAAGGCCCTGCTGAGGCCTCTGTTGTGAAGGGTATCCTTCGGCTAGTTTAATTAAGAGCTGGGGGTGGGGTGCGCTGAAGAGAAGAAGGGTGCATTGTGTCGCAGGGAGCTGATGAGGTCACAGAGGGGGGTTGGGAGGGCCCGGGAACCAGAAGATGCTCTGGCTACCTCTGGGGGTGGCCCACACTCCCAGCGCCAGCAGGTCCCCGCAGACAGGCTATGGCGGGACTGACTTCTAGGTCAGCTGCCTCCGCAAATGCTGTGACTCTCGCTGGCTAGGAATGGAATGGAATGGAAAGTCTTGAGGCTCCCTCTGAGCTCCCTCGGGCTTCCTCCTAACTTTTCCCGGAGCCTGTCACCAGGCGTCACAGTTCAGTTCAACCACTCATTCACCCTGTGACCTTGGGTAACTCACATCAACTTTCTCAGCCTTATTTTTTTTCACGTGCAAAGTGGGAGTAAATAATGCTTATGTTTCCTGCCTCCAAAGCGTTTTGGGGAGGATCAACTGGATAAGCGGGTGAGATGCAGTTTGGAAATTGTAAAGCACTGTACAAGTGCATGCATTGACACTGCTCAAAACGTAGCCATCCCTGTCCTGAATAAATCCTACCTTGAACACCATGGCTTTGCCCCAACCACCCTTTACCTCCCTTTTTCTTATGGTGATAGTAGGGTCATTTCGATGTGTTTAAAACTTTTTTTAACTGAAAATACCTTATTGGTTTTTTAATTCCAAAAGTAATACAGGTTCATTATAAAACATTCAGAAAATATCTTTTTTTTTTTTTTTTTAAATAGCTATTTCTACCTTTGAGATGGTCACCCTGTGATTTTGGGAACACCATTTCTCTTCTCTGGGTTTGATTTCCCCACCACTAGATTGAGGCTGACAAATGTGTAACGGAAGTCACTGACTCCATTGCATCCAGCGGGTATCACTGGAGGACCATGACATTCTTTCCTGGTGTGCCGGGATGCGACTCCAGACCCTGCTCAACACAGCCTGCAGGTAGCCACTGGTGATCTAGCAGAGTGGCTGGGAGAAGAGAGCTCTTGTGCACTGATGAGGGGGTGAGCGCTGATGTTTTCTGACTGCTTGGGTGAGAGGAGCCCAGGGTTCCAGGCCCCGGTGAAAAGCTTGGAGAGTCCCTCAACCTGTCCCAGTACAGTAGGGAGTTTCCTCTTATCCAATTCAGGCATCACAAACATTGTGTGGTGGATAATGGCCTCCCCTGGGGAGTTCCCTGAAAATTTTCAAGAAATTTAAAAAAAAAAAAAAAAAAAGAATCTTGCAGAGTCAATGGAATGCAAGCAAGTGACTTAATAAATTCACACCCACACAAATGCTTGTGCTTCTTCGTCTCGGCATGAAACTGGGTGGGGTGGAATCTTTTTGAGGCTCTCACTTCCAAAGAGAGTCCAGTGTGGGGAAGGGAACAGATACCACTGAGAACCACTTTAAGGAGCTGTTGCCATGTATTTCCCACATCCCTGGAATGCAAATTATCATAACCCTCCATTTCACAGATGAGGAAACTGAGAACTGGAGAACAGAAGTCAGTCGTCTGAGGTCATCTGGTTTGTAAGTGGCAGAGCAAGGACCTGAACCCAGCTTCGGAGGCCTTTGCTTTTCCAGTGAACCCACAAAAGCTGCCAGTCAAAAGTCCCTACAATTTGGAATAGTTCTGTGAGATAAAGCGTGTTTCCTTGTCTTCAGTGTTGGAAAAAAGTGTAATCTCAGTGTTATCACCCAGTGCCACCTCCGTGTGCCCATCCCTGAGGTGGACATCAGACCTTCCCTCTTTGACGTACTCTCAGATGTCGAGGTAGGAACCAGGCAGGGCAGGAAGCCAGGAAGCAGGATTCTGGTCCAGCTAGGAGGAGTTGCTGCCCTCCGAACTTGAGTTTCTTCATGAAGCAGCGAGGGAACACATTGGCAGCCTGGGCATGGTGGCTGAGTATGGTTGCTGGAGCCAGCCTTCCTGGGTTCTTTCCCCAGCTTTGCCTCATAGTAGCTGTGCAACCTTTGACCTCTCTGTGCCTCTGTTTCCTCATCTGTTAAATGAGAACACAGATACGCCCTACTTCACAGGGTTGCTGTGAGGATTGAATGAGTTCATCCACATGGAGCAACTAGAGCGGCACTGGTCTTTTGTGAGCACGCAGTACTCACTATATACCCTGAGAAAGGAGTCAGAATCCTGGGGCTTGGAGCCATGCAAAGAGAAGTGGGGACTGATTTGGCAAGGTGCTTGCAAGGCCCTTGCAGATTTCGCTGTGGCACATCCAGCTGGGGTAGCCCCTTTAGTCTGGAGCTCTTTAGAGCAGCCGCAGAGCTTCATTCTAATATTTTGGCCCAAGTTCAATGACAAAAGCTCCTCTTCCAGGAAGCCCTCCTGGATAGGTGGACCAGTCTGCTCACTCCCTGCTGCGGCTCCCAGCCCCCGCTGCTGATGCCACCCTTTGGCCTCAGACAAAGCGGGCACCAGCAGCGGCAGCAGCCGGGCCGGCTCGGTGGCTTTCATGAAGCTTGAGCTCCCGGGAGTCCGGGCTGGGCTGGTCTGCTTTGAATGCTATTTGCATTGCAATAGGCGAGCCTGGCCTTCAATACAGGCCCCTTCTCTTTTGACAGAACAGTCTCACAATCGCCTATTGACCGGGCACCTGTTCCTGCCCCAGACATTATGCAAATGCCGGCCAGGAGCGAAGCCGCCAGCCCCCCGGGCCATTGTGCATTGAACCCTGATGGCGCCCTGCCAACTCCCAGCCGGCCTTTGTTCCCTGGTTGCGCTGCGCCACCCCCGCCACCGCCTCCCGCCCGCCTGAGGTGCCCCGCCGAGGAGCTGCCCGCTGACAGCTACTTGGGTCCTTGCACCTGAAGAAAGGCCCTGTGAGCTAGAGGCTGGGCCCATGCTGAGGTTGGGCTGGGGCCCCCCAGGAGGCAGCCGGGCCCTTCATGTCCCCAGGGACCGCTGAGAGGGGCCTGGCAGGCGGAGGAGGGGGCAACCCGGACCATGCCATCTGGGGGAGGGGAGATTATAATAATCACTGTCACACATCTGCTGAGGGCCTTCCAGCCTGCAAAACCCTCTCGTGGCCGTTCTTCCCGCGAGGCACACCTGCCTCTCGAGGAGGTGGGCTGGGCACGGGGATTGTGTGCCTTTCACACAGGAGGGGACTTCAGCGCCCCTGGAGGGAGCTGGCTGATATGGGGAAGAAAGTCAGGGCAGGGTGGGGGCTGCTGGTGTCTCCGTCTCCCAGCCTTTGGACACTGTCCCTCCTCGTGGCTGTGACTCCTCTGAGCCACCATTGAATACCCTGCACAGCGTGGCTCCAGCCCTCTTCTCTTCCTAGTTTCTTCATCCTCCTCCTACTCTTGGCTTCACCATCATTCAGACCAGATGGGTTTTCAAGGTGTGGTCCCAGCAGCATCAGCATCAGCATCACCCAGCACCTTTTGGAGATGCCTGTCCCTGGGCCCCAGCACAGATCTTTTGAATCAGGAGCATGGAGTGGGCCCAGCTCTTTGAGCTTGGATGCACCTCCAGGTGTTCTGATGTGTGAGCAAGTGTGAGTACCCCCGACCTGTACCCCCTTCTCCATGCGAGCCTTGGTTGATGCGATCACCCCCTACCCCTCTGCTTGCTTCTTTTCCCCTGACCACCCTTCCCACCCTCCTTTGGCTGGGCTTGTGAACTTGACTGAGCCCCTGGCTGGTCCCAGGCTTAGGGCACTCCCATGAATGAGGCACACTTTGAAGAAACTCAGTCTAGTGAGGGCACAGCCAGCGCTGCCATTCTGTTCTTTCAAAGCAGAGGCTGATGCTTTGATAGAGGAAAGTGGGGAGCGGGAGCAGGGGTGGATAGTGCACAGAGAAGGGGCACCCCACCGACTGGGGGAATCCAGGGAGAATTCCTGGGAGAGATGGTGCCGTCACTGTACCTTCAAGGAGGAGTATGAGTATGCATTAATGAATAACTCAACTAATTTCCAAATAAAAGACTATATATAGTGTGTAGCCACTGTGCGCCCAAGACCTCAGGGGAGGCCCCTGCTATGTGCATGTGCTGCAGGTTAAGTCCAGCTGGGGCGGTGGAGGAGAAAGAGGAGAAAAAGGGATACTGAGGCCACTAACATGGTCCGGATGTCTGTCACAGTTTGCATGTGCTCCATTCCAAGTGATTCAATGGAGAAGCCCTGGTTACTGAGCATCCAGAAGGAGTTCCATCCTCCAGGAAGCAGGATGGGTGGGGGCTGCCATGACATCCTGGAGGTGGGGTCCCAGCACGTGAAGCCTGCTCCAGCAGAAGCACGTTTCAAACATCTTCAACAATGGAGCATTCCCACTGCTGTGGCCCCCAACCCACAGCTGTAGCAACAGATGTCTTCTGTAGGGTGGTCCCCTTGGTCCCCAACCCACCCTTTACTCAGGTTGGCCACCTCTGCTCTGTATCCTTGCCCCAAAGGAGCCACCAGGTTAGGGCGTAAGAGCAGGAACTGAACAGAGGACCAGCATGACCCTGGGCACCATCCAACTTGCCCCTGCCAGCCCTTTGGCCTTGACAATCTTTCACCCGATGCCAAAGTGCTTTAAAGAGTTTGGCCCAAAGCAGGGAAATCTGATCTCATGAGAGGCCGGGGCAAGGTTTTCGGAGCCAAGTGTTGGGCTGGTCTCACGATTTGTCTTCCTCAAGTGCCGTCAGAGTGCTCCTTGCCTAAAAGACAAATCTCACAGAAAAGCAAATAAAGTCAGCCTCCCTCAAACCACATTCTTTAATGTGGCATTGAAAGCCCTTTAGGATCTGGCCCCAGTGCCTTTCCAGCGTGCCCTGCCCTGGCCTCACCACTTTCTCATTCTGCCACACCTCCCAGCCTCTGACCCACTGGTTTCTCTGCCTGTGGAACGAGGCAGGGGCATCATTTCCACACTCCATTCCTCTGGGTCCACCGATTAACTTCTACTCAGGCTTGCAGATGCCCCCCAGAAGTCTTCTCCGCTGTGAAGACTTCCTAATCTATTCTATTTAAGAAACATTTAAGCAACACCTACCAGGCACCAGTATACTGGGCTTTGGGATGTGCTGCTGAGAGAGAAAGTGCCCTCTCTCACAGAATCCCCAGTCTAGGGAGGAAACAGGCCAGTGTATGAGGAGGCCTAAATGAGAGTTTAGGTGGGCATGAAGAAGGAGGGATAAAGAGAATTTAGGAAGATGGGTGGACCCCAATTAGGGGCCAGTTCAGTGAGGAGTGGTATAAGACAAGGGGGGAAGCCAAGTTTCTGGATGTGTGGGTGGTAGAGTCACCCCTGAGGTGGAGAAGGTAGAGAGACAGGTTGGGATCAGATGGTAAGAGAATGAGCCAGGCTGGAGGTGTTCATATACCTGTGGAAGGAGATGCCCACTGGGAGTGAGAGAACGGGTCTGGCATTCAGGAAGTGTGTGGGCTGACATTGACTGCCTGGCGCCAAGGCCTTGAGGTGGCAGTGGCCTCTTGGGTGAGCCTTCCTGACCCCCAGGCAGGACTCACAGGCAATGTCTGCTCATCCTTTGTTCTCCCCATGATGCATCATCTCCGTCCTCACAGCACTGGTCACACCGTGTCATGCTCTGCCTGCCCGACTGGCATCAGGAGCCCCAGGGGAGCAGGGGTACAAAGCCATGGTCTGTCAATGACCGAAGTCTAGTGGCTTGAGGATGCCTTGGTTCCTTGGCAGGCTCATCTTGCTTGACTTGCATCTCTGCCTGTAGCTTTGAGGAAATATTTAAGAATGGCATCTAGAAAGAAAGGGATAATAAGACACATGCTGACAGTGCCATGGTTCCCCAGCAAATCGATAGCATGCTGGGACCTGAACTTCACCGAGTGAAAGGCCATGCCATCCCCATCTCACAGAGGAGGAAACTGAGGCTCAGGAAGGAGCAGTGATGTGAGGGCATTAATGGCACTTTAAAAGGATGAAAGAAAAAGATTTAATTTTGCAATGGGGAAATGTGATCCCAGAGTGGGGAAGCAACTCTCCCAGGTGGGTGCACTGGATGAATGGTGGAGCTAGACAGGTGACTGTGTCCTACCTCCTGTTTCACTGCCTTCCACTGCCCTGTTCTTTCTTCTTGGAGTGGCCATGTCCATCCCTGGGCACATGTGGGCCTTCAGGAGAAAGAGCCCAGTCAGGCTGTGGTAGATGCCAGGCCCAGACACCACACTCTGCTCAAGCACTCGGTAGAACTTTCCAGTCTCTGCTTGGCATTTTACAACCATTGACTAGGGATCTGTTGTATCCCCAAGCATGGGCTGAGAATCCACTAGGTGCCAGGCACGGATGCACTTTGGTGCAAGTTATCCCATGAAGCTTCCCAACAACTTTCCAAAGCAAAAAAAGCCTCCTCCCCCTTTACCAGATGTGGAAACTGAGGCTTGGATTGGTAAACTCTAGGCTCACCCCTATTCACGGTAGGGGTGGAAGCAGGCTTTGAACCAGGGGTTTGATGTCTACTTTATTTCTCTGCCACTGAGCACAGTCTTCTAATGCCCAGCAAATCTGAAGGTGGTGATGGCTTTGACTCCTCAGGGACTCAGGAGACTGTCTGGATACCTCTCATTTTTGGGTCCATGGCTCCTAGCTTTGGGAAGGGGGCACTGGGATTCTCTCAGTCCACAGTCTCGCTTCTTAAGCTATGCTGTAGGGTTCTCACCCTTGAGTTTATTTCTGCCTGGCACAGGTGAGAGGAAGCAGCACTGAACTTGGAGCCTCAGACTTAGGTCCAGCTCTGCCACCAATGTCACCGAGGGACCCTGGCAAGGCCCTTCTCCACTCTATGGTTCCAGTTCCCTCATTTGCCCAGTATTGGGGGGCATTTTATATTTGCAACAGTCACTTTCAGCTCTGGATGCCTCCTCCTTCTGTAGGCAGTCCATGGCTGCAGAAAATGACTTTCTCTCTGCAGATTTTGTGAAATGTTCCTTGGGAATTGTGATTCAGGCTGCTCCCTTCCCCGGTCCCCAGCCCCTGATTTACAATCCAGATAAACTGTATTTTCTTTGTGACTTCAGAGTGGGGTGGAGGATAATGGAACCGGAGCCCCTTCCCTCAGCTGCCACAGGATAAAACCGCCCGGCTGAATGAGCTCTCGTAAGACCCTTCGGAGGTGGCTTAGAGCCAAGAGGGGACCTGTGGGCTCACAGCCACACTGGCCTTTGTCCCTCAAGGGCTTGTCCCCTCCCCTTGCAAGGCGTACACATTTTCTATGGTCCCCGATCTGCCCTTTCCCTCTGGCTGGCCTGTCAGCTTCTCTTGTCAGCTCTGAAGCCCCCAGCTCTCCTTGGGGGCATGTTTGCTTAGCTTTTATATACAGACCTAAGCTCCATTACTGAAGGCCTACTACGTGTGTCAGGCCCTGGGCCAAGTCCTTTTTATACTTAAAAAAGATCTTTTTCCTTCTCTCTCAATCCTTTCTTTTTCCACTGTGGGGCTGATTTATCCTCCCATTTTCCAAGGGAAGAAACTGAGGCTCAGTGGGCTGTGAACCTGAGTGACAGAGCTAAGGCTAGGCCCAGACCCACTGCCTTCTTCCCTTGTCACTCTGACAGTCTCCTTCTAATCCTTCCTCCTGAAGAACGAGGGCCCCCGAATGGTTTTCATGGCATCTACTGGCCTGTTGACTTCACCCATGTCTGAAATATTTTTCTCGGTTTCTCAGCACCTGGGAAGGTGATGATCCCACAGTGGAGCAGCAGAAAAAGCTGTTTCCTGCTATGGCACAAACGCAACTCATTGCCCCAGTTTGAAGGACAACATTGGTCGCAGGCTTTATGTCTGGCTGTGGGGCTCAGGAGATATTCTGGAAGCAGTGTTTGAACCCTGGACCTATATGTATATCTGTGGGACTCTGGGTCAGTTTCCAAGTCTCTCCATGCCTCAGCTTTCTCCTCTGTCAAACAAAGCCATCACTAGTGCCCACCACTCAGGGTTGCTGTGCGGACTGAATAAATGATGTACATAAAATGCTTCAAACTGGTTCTGGCGCATTGTAAGCATGAACTAGTGGAGGTAGATGTAGCAGAGTGCACTGGGACTGAGGAGGGAGGACTGGCTTTTATTTTTCTCCTGCTGCAAGTCTCAGGGTCTGGAGCCCAGGTGGGGAGCTATGGTCCAGGGGCCTGCCTGTCCCACCTTTCCGTTCCTCTCAGTCCTACATGGCTGCCTCTGACAGCACAAGGAGAGCAAGGAGAACCATTTCTGTGTCCTTGGTTCTCAGGAACCAGATAAAGAATCCATGTGAGACCCTGAAAATTCTGCACTGGTGTTAGCCAGATCTGGTGCTCAATGCAGCTCTTGCTGCAATGAATTTCAAATGGTTCAGGGAGGCCTTGGTGCTCAGGAGCAGCTCGGTGTGTGGGGACTGTGCCTTGAAGTAGCATGAGAAGCTGCAGGAGCACTGAGGCCTGCAGGGCCCACGGCTGCTGGTCCCTGCTTGCTCCACTCCTGGCCTGGCCTCTGGCATGTGGTGGGGTTGTGCTCCCTAGGAAGCCAGCAGTGCAAATAACAGAGCAGAAATGTATCTGGGGGGCCCCAGCCTTGCCTGATACGCTGTCCTCTTCCTCCTCGTGGTCAGAACTGAGCCCTAGAAAGCTAGGTCAGGCAGGACCCCAAGGGCAGCTGGCACCCCGGCTTGTATCCCCTCCTGCATGAAGCAGCCTTCTTCCCTATTCTCTGCCTTCCACCAGGCTTTCCTGATCCCCTCCATTGTGGCTAGGGGGCCTGCTGTGTTGAAGCCATCACAGTCCCTGACCTCTGGTTCTTATTCTCTAGGGGAAGGCACTAGCCACGCATGATGCAGCATGAGATGGGCTGTGGGCAGGAGCCTCCCTGGGCTGGATGTGCGTGGGGTGCCCGGGAGGGCTTTCTGACAGGCAGATGGGAGCTTGAATGGGGTGGACAAATAAGAGTCAGCCAGGCAGGCATGGCAGGGAGATAGTGTCCCAGGCCAAAAGGGCAATGCCTGCAGGGCCAGAGAGTTGAAGCAGGGGTGGGCAGAGAGAGAGAAAGTGGAGAGGAGGAGGAGAAGAAAGAGGAAGAGGAGGAGGGAGAAAAAGAAGGAGAAGGAGAAGAAGGAGGAGAAGGAGGAGGAGGAGAGAAGCAGGAGGAGAAGGGGTAGCAGCAGGCATTCCCCCCTGGCTGGGCATCATGTGTGGGGGTGTGGGTGGTGAAGATACCCTGGACTGGGAGTCAAGATGGGGGAAGATGGGTCTTGGTAGCCACACTATGGAGTGGAGATTCTACCCGGGGGCCATGGAGGCCTGGTGGGGGTTTGTGTTAGGTGAGCAGAGTGAACTTATTCCTGTTTCCGGAGCATCATTCTGGCTTCTGTGTGGGAAACAGTGAGGAGAAGGAAGCGAGGCTGGATGCCAGGGCGCATCTCAGAAACGCTGTTGTCAGCAGGCAGGAGGGGATGCAGGGTTGGCCCAGGACGGTGGCTGTGTGGAGGGAAGGGGACAGGTAGATTTAAGAGTCATTTAAGCTTTGTGATTGAGTGAATGTGTTAACAGTGGAAAAAAGAGGGAAGGCTCAGGAATGACACCTCTCTGCAACATTCCTGCCAAGATTTGCAGTTTCGTTTTGCACGCCTCCAGTGACAGGCAGCTCACTAGCTGCTGTTTAGAAAGGTAATACTTCTGTTTAAATATGTCTACATGTGGGCCTTAAGGCTGCAAAAATGAACATACCCCTTCTTTCATCATAGCCTTCTTGGAGTTTGAAGGCTGTGTAGTCACACACACCTGTTTTTTCTTGGTCATCATCGTGTCTTGTTGTTGTTGTTAAGTGAATGTCCTCAGATTTCTCTATGAAGTTTGGACATTTTGTTAGAGTCCATTTTATTTTTTAGTAAATAATTCCAAATAGTACATTTACAAAGAGCATGACAAGAGTTATGTTGAGTAGAATAGCCTTGTCATCCTACTCAGCAGATTCTCTTCTGGGAGATGATTCTATAAGGAAGTTCAATTTCTAATTAGAAGGTCACTTGGTGAGCACGAGAACAGAGGCAGGAGAGCAAGCTCACTGATGTCAAGATGCTCAGAAAGTAAGGCCAGTTGCAGGTGGCTTTCCTGGGACTTGGTCCAGAACCTGGCTTAGGGGTGAAGGTTTTTTGAAAGCCACGGATGACTCCAGGTTGCTGGCAGGGGTGCTGATGGGTGGTGGTGGTGGTCTCTGTTTCCCAAGAGACATCCAGGAGGGAAAGCAGGTCAGAAGTGGGTGGCAGAAGGAGATGCTGAGCTTGGGCGGGACATGAGGTGTTGGAGGTGGCTGTGGGATGCCCGAGGAGCTGCCCAGCAGGTGCAGCTCTGTCCTCAGAAGCACCACCTCCCCAGTGACTGTGGAGATCCCTCCCAGGCTGCAGGGCAGCTGGCTGCACTCCAGGTCTAGGACAAAGGATCCCCGTTGCAATCCGTTGTGGGCTGCTTTGTGCAGAGGGCTTGGGGCACTCATCAGCACCGCCTGGGACCTCCTGCCGCTCACCATTCCACAGGGCCAGGCTACGGTCCCCAGAGACTCACTTCCGGGAATCACCATGCTTCGGGTTACTGGCACAGCCTAGGACTGCGGTGCTGCCCATCCTGGAGTCAGCTTGGCCGATCTGGAAAAATCTGGGTCAGAGCAAGCCCAGAAAAGTTCAGGGTTCAGTCAGCTCATTGTAGCCACATAAGGGGGTGGCTGAGCAGTGCCGGCCACTGTGTGAGGCTGGAACACACAGTGCACAGATGCCCCAATCAATACTTGCTAATGCTCCTGTCGGGAAGATGGCCCTGACAGCTGTGTGACCTTAGATGGTCTATTGAGCTCTCTGAGCCTCTCTTTCTCCATGCATCCAGATAGCAGTGCTAGCTCCTGCCTTTCCCCACTCTGCCTCCTTCACAGAGTCGCTGTCAAGAGCAAACGAGGTAATAAACATGAAAGTGAGCTCTCAACTGCATAGGCAACACCAAGTGAGAGGTAAACAAACACCCGTGGGTGAACAAAAACACACACTGGAGGGCAACGTGGGACAGCTCATTCCCCTGGCTGCCTGTCTGGGCCGTCTGCACCCTGGAGGGCTGGCCTGCGCGTGGGCTGGGCCAAGAGACGGGAACAGGAACTGTAGGTAGGAGGAAGAAATGGGCAAGATGGAGAAGGCGAACTACACATATGCATGCACACACACACACATCACACCCGATGTAGGGGATAAGAGAGAGACAGACAGACACAGAAAGACAAAGTCCTGAGCAATGTACACAGAGGGGAAGCCTTGACACCACACACCCCTCAGATAGAGACAGAGGTGGAGGGAGGTGGACAGAGGTGGAGGGAGGTGGACAGAGGTGGAGGGTGAGTTCATGTGTGTGGTGTGTGTGGGGCACAAGAGACGGAGAGAGGGAGGCAGAGAGAGAGATGCAGAGAAAGTGCGATTCAGAGAGGAAGACAGAGACAAAGACAGAAGCATTGAGCCTGACACCTAGACACACAGGAAAAGAGGGAGAGGTAAGCAGAGTGAGAAAAACTGAGAGAGCAGAGGAGATTTCTGGGAGAGAAGGGGGACAGGGAGAATTGGGGGAAATCAAGAAGTGATAAAAAAGAAAAGAAGACGGGCCAGATGCGGTGGCTCACGCCTGTAATCCCAGCACGTTGGGAGGCCAGGATGGGCTGATCACCAGAGGTCAGGAGTTCAAGACTAGCCTTTCCAACGTGGCAAAACCCTGTCTCTACTAAAAACACAAAAAATTAGCCAGGCATGGTGGTGCGTGCCTGTAATCCCAGCTACTCAGGAGGCTGAGGCCTGAGACTTGCTTGAACCTGGGAAGCAGAAGCTGCAGTGAGCCAAGATTGCACCACTGCACGCCAGCCTGGTTGACAGAGTGAGACTTTGTCTCAAAAAAAAAAAAGAGGTTGGAAGAGTGAGTGAGCAGAGGTGGGGTGAGTGAGGGGAGGGAGTGGAGCAGGGTCAGAGTGGGGCTGGGTGGGCATAGGATAGGGACCCACTCTGACAGTTTGCCCCTGTGGCTACTTGGGGTGTCTGTAGCCTCTGGCCCTCCACCCCTCCTGCTGGGCGTGCTCAGAGCAGGGAGCCGGGCTTCTAGGCCTACCTCCTGGGGAAAGAGTCCTACCCTGTCCCTGGGCCTGCTGCTGTGGACATGCCCCAATCCTGCTCTCCAAGGAGGCTCAAGGAGGAGCCTCATGCTTTGAAGTGAAGAGGCCAGCTCTGGCCCTGGTGGAGCCTCCTCAGAGGTGGGCCTGAGAGCTGAGTTTGTCTGGAGTGGATCAACCCCTGGATCACACCAGCCAAGGGCCTTCACCAAGCTCCCCTCCTAGGCCTCAGTTTCTCCTCTGCCAAATAGGTGCTATAGTCCTGTGCGGCTGACACTAAGTTCAGATTTCCAGGCAGTCTGGTTTCATGCTCTGTCTCCTTAAATGAGGGCAATCCCGGCCTTTTCCCATTTTGCTGTAATTGTTTTAAGGTTCAATTTACCTGTCTTTCCAGTTCCTGTTTTCTGTGCTGGTGGCCTTTGTCTACTTGTCCCTAAATCCCTTGACTTGGTGTCTCTTCCCCATATTTGGCCCAAAAAAGGCTGGGACCCTTGGTGACCCTGAAGGGCAGTATCATGTTTAGAAGGGGCTGGACTCTAGGTCCCAAGACAGCTACCTGGCTGTTGTCTGGGCCCTGAAGTTCTGGAGAGAAGAGTTCTTTTGTTTATAAAGGGGAGGCTCCTGCTGAGTGAAGCATCCACATCAAGTTGCCATGGGCTGGCTGGCACTCCATGCTAAGATCATGAAAGTGGAATGGGAGTAGGGTTGGTGAAGGTCACAATACCCCTCCTCCTCTGTGCTGGAGCCCCCTCACTGCCCACGTGGTGGTCAGACCTCTGCAAACAGGGCTACAGGGACGTGTTATTCTTTCTTGCCCACCCCTGTTTAGGCTCTAGGCCCCCCAAGATGTGGCAGTCAGTACTAGTCTGGGCTGGAGGGAGCTGGACCCCTTGGGTGTAGGAGTGTAGGAGCTAAGCTACGCTTTTGGCTTTTGGGGAAGAACATCCCACCCTTCTTTAACAGGGAGCACAGAGGGCGTATCTCCTGCCCAAGGTCATGCTGCAAGGTGATGTTTTCTAGAGCCGGGGTGCAAATGCTGGTCATCTGACTTGAGAATACTGAGGACAGTGGCCTGCTCCAAGGGTCTGTTTCATCACGAAGGGATGCCTTTCCTGAGGAGTGAAACATGGTGGTAGTGGGTACAGTGAATTCTTAGAGCAGAGTGGAAGGGAGGTCTAGGCGGAAAATGATGACATTGATCTTCAGCCCCAAATCCAACTCAAAAAGCAGAATGAGCCCAAGTCAACCTCTGTTGAATTCCTCTGCCTGGTACAGAGCCTGGCACTTAGTGGGGGCACAGTAAATGTTTGTGAGTGAGTGAACAGATTCACCCATCATCTGGATAGTCTGGACATGGCACCAAAGGTGGGGAGCTCAGGCGTTGGGAGGCAGCACCGTGGCTTAGGCTTCTGGGTGCCATGACTTCTCTGCTGTCTCCTACAGCACAACTTGGGAGGGCCAGGTAAAAGTGGCTGTGTTCGAGGAGGAACCAGGAGAGAGAGGTCTTCCTTTTTTCACAGAGTGGGCACTGTGCTTCTTCTGTCCTCTGAGTTTGGTACAGAGGAATGGCTGATTTGGATGGGGGCTGGGCTCTGGTTGAAGGATACACAGGCTGGTATCACACGGTTAAAAAGAATTCCTTTCTCATTTCCCCTGCCTCTGTTCTTGTCAGCTATCCCAACTTATCAGACTCTCTTTAGGCTCCTGCCCTGTACCAGACCAGCCCTGGGATGGCACAGTGGCAAGGCTGGTATCAAGAAGAGCAATGCTGTTCATGGACCACCATGCTGTCTGTCTAATGGTTGGAGGGTTGTTATTGCAATCATAAGATTATTGGGAGTGTTCATGTGACTGGATACTTGTGTGGGGGTTAGGGAAGATCTGGGCCTTGAGGGATTAGTAGGATTCAGAAGTCAGAGAAGAGGATGGGAATTTCAGGCTGAGAGAAGAGCATGTACTGAGACAGGGGAAAGATGTGATATGTCCATGAAGGTGTTGGGTGGGGCTGAGCTCTGTGTTGTTGGGATAAGGGTGGAGCTTGGTGGGAGATGAGGTTGGAGCACTAGGTTGGAGTCAGATGGTAAATGGCCAAGTGCTAAAGTATTTAACCTTTGCTCTGAGGGGAGAGGGAAGTTACAAAAAATAATGATCATGACCATGTCTGGGATTCAGGAACAGCCACTATGCCAGGTAGAAGGTTGGCGAGCAAGGGCATGTACAGAGGATGGGAGACCTAGGAAGAGGCAGGGATAATAATAGCATGGATGAAGACAGTGATGAAAGAGGCATGGACAATAATAATATGGATGAAGATAGTGATGGTGGTGAAGATGGTGATGATGATGATGGCTATGTGATGCTAAAATGGTGGTGGTGGTGATGACTGTAATGATGCTAATAATGGTGATGGTGATGATAGTAGTTATAAGGATGGTGAGATGGTGATAAAGATGATCATGATAATGATGTTGATGTTCGTGGTGGGAATGATGGTGGTAATAGTGGTGATGTTGGCAGTGATGGTGATGATGACAGTTATGTGATGGTAATATGGTGGTGGTGATGATTATAATGATGGTGGTGATCTTGATTATAATGGTGATGATGATAGTTATGATGGTGGGATGATGGTGAAAATGGTTATGATTATGGTATTGATGGTGGTGGTGGGAATGATGATGGTTATGTGATGATAAGATGGTGGGGATGGTGATGGTGATGGTGATGATGATGGTGGTGATGATAGAATGATGGTGGGATGGTGGTGAGGATGGTTATAATGATGATGGTGATGGTGGTGATGATAGAATGATGGTGGGATGGTGGTGAGGATGGTTATAATGATGATGGTGATGGTGGTGGTGGGGATGATGATGGCTATGTAATGGTAAGATGGTGGTGATGAAGATTATAATGATGATGGTGATGATGGTGATGGTTATAATGATGATGGGATGGTGGTGAGGATGGCTATGATGATGATGGTAATGATGGTGGTGGGGATGATGATGGTTATGTGATGATAAGATGATGGTGGTGATGGTGATGGTGATGGTGGTGGTGATGATGGTGATGATGATAGTTATAATGATGGTGGTGGTGGGAATGATGATGGTTATGTGATGATAAGATGGTGGTGATGGTGATGGTGATGGTGGTGGTGATGGTGGTGATGATAGAATGATGGTGGGATGGTGGTGAGGATGGCTATGATGATGATGGTAATGGTGGTGGTGGGGATGATGATGGTTATGTAATGGTAAGATGGTGGTGATGAAGATTATAATGATGGTGGTGATGATGGTGATGGTGATAGTTATAATGATGATGGGATGGTGGTGAGGATGGCTATGATGATGATGGTGATGGTGGTGGTGGGGATGATGATGGTTATGTGATGATAAGATGATGGTGGTGATGGTGATGGTGGTGGTGATGATGGTGATGATGATAGTTATAATGATGGTGGTGGTGGGAATGATGATGGTTATGTGATGATAAGATGGTGGTGATGGAGATGATGATAGTTATACTGATGGTGGGATGGTGGTGAGGATGGTTAAAATGGTGATGGTGGTGGGGGGGATGATGATGGTTATGTTCTGATGGTAAGATGGCGGTGGTGAAGATTAAATGATGGTGGTGATGATGGAGATGATGATAGTTATAATGATGGTGGGATGGTGGTGAGGATGGTTATGATGATGATGGTGGTGGTGGGGATGATGATGGCTATGTAATGGTAAGATGGTGGTGATGATGATGGAGATGGCGGTGATGATGGTGAGCCCCAGCCAGAACAACAGAGCTGAGATGAAGAGGAAGGGCTGATTTGAAAACATTTGATGACAGCACAGATTTGGATGGGGGCAGTTGTGAGGAAGAGATGAGCAGAGTTTCTGATTTGGATGCCACAGTGGCTGGGGCCCCTCATCCAGAGATGGGAACCTGAGGGTGGGAGCTGGCTTGTGAGGGGAGAAATGTTTATCTGCTTGGGCAGCTCATGTGTGAGATGCCTGCAGCTTTCTAGGGGAGGTGTGCAGTGGGTAGTGAGCACCCAGGTATGGAGCTCAGCAAGACCATGATTGGAAAGGCACTGGCAAAGCAGTGAGTTGGTGTGTGTGGTGTGTGTGGGGCACAAGTGGGAACCGAGGTCCTTGGGACCACTTGGAATCTAACAAAAAGCAGAACCAGGGATTTGGAGGAAAGCCAGGGGTCCAAGGAAGGGCCCAGAGGCTGCTCAGGGGCCAGGGGTGGGCACTGGGGTGGGGCTTGGCTTGCCACCAGGGGTGGGCATTGGGGTGGGGCTTGGTTTGCCACCCTACCTCCCCCAGAAGAGTGAACACTGGTTTTGCCTACATGCCAAGTTCTAAGTAAGATGACATTTGAAAATAGAGCTCTATGCTAAAATATTCGTAATACAGATGGAGGAAGCGAGGTCTGAGAGGGATCTGCCTAAGTGACTATTGTGTGGCAGCTTTGGGCCCTGCCACCACTCCCAGGCTCTGCCAGTGCATCTTGCTTCTTCCTGTATTCTTGGGTACACAGTTTGGGGGCTGCTGAGACCTTAACATGGGGGCTCCCTTCTCATCTCTCTCTCAACATGCCCTGCACAGCCCCCAAAGCTGTTCAGAATAGGGTCTTGGGTGGGGGTGTCTAAAGGGCTGTGTAGGGAGCGAGGTGTGGGGAGACTCCCTGACACCCACCATTGCCCTTACCCAGTGACTGGCCTAGCCCAGGTGTGGCACCCAGTCAGCACCCAGCTACGCCGTGGGCCCAGGCTGGCTGGAAGCAACAAGAGGCTGGCCTGTTCTCCTGTCTCCGGCTGCAGGCCTTGCACAAGGCCAAGGTGTCCTTAGGAAGCAGGTTGCCTCTCTCCAGGAGGTGCTTCTGGAGTCCCGTTCGCAGCTCCAGCCAGGATGTTTTGCAATGAGCTTAGAGAAAGCCTTCATTCTGGAAGAATCCCGGAGTGGAGTGCTCCCTGCCAGCAGGGGTCTGGGTGAGCAGGTTCAGGGCTGCCTTCTTGGATGTGGGGTTGGGGGTGGCTCTGGCTGCCTGGTGGGCCCATTCCTCAGCCCCTTTGGGACTTTGGCCTCTAAGCTGTTTATCTGTCTGTCTGCCTGTCCATCTGGATTAGAGAAGCCAACTGGCTCACTCCAGTTCCCTAAACTGGCTGCCTATTGCAAGGCAGTTTGAGCTTTGTTTTGTTTCCTTTTATTTTTGATTATTTTTGAATGTGATTCAAAAGTGATTATTGAACGAAGAGGTGTATTTACCTCGGAGTCATGTCCCCTGCCTCTGTGAGTACATGTTTACCTCCTGTTTTTTGTTTATTCATCCAGTTTCTATTGGCAGATAGGAGAAGCTCTACACCTGCAATTGGATCTCCTTCGTTTCTTACCCCAAAGGAAGCTTTCTGCATGCATTGCTCTGCACCTTGTTTTTTTTCCCATTGAACAATATTACCTGGAGATCCCTCTGCACTGACAACACAGCAATCTCTGTGGTACTCTGTTGGCAAGGGCTGTGCCATAGTTATTTCCGGCATTTGAGGTTTTAAACCCAGACACCTACAAACACCATGCTGGATCCCCAGCCAGGGCTTTCTTCGTATTTGTTTGTGGGAACCAAAGGTGCAAGCTTCTTCCCTCCTTTTGGATGGCCCTACTATATTCCAGTTCCTTTCCATGTCCTAACATGTGCCTTTCCTGCTACCCATGTGGCCAGCATTACTATTCATGTTTTGCAGGGGAGAAAACCGAGAAAATGAGAAATCAATGAAGTCAGGGATTTGAACCCAGGTCAGTCTGGGCTTCAAATCCTTCCTCCTCGTATGTCACACTTCTGGGGGAAGATACAGCCACTTAGGCCTTTGTTTCCAGGAGCCAGATGAAGCTCCCAAGCCCAGAGAGGGGCAGTGACTCGATCTAGGTCACACAGCAGCACATGGGCAGCTTGCTGACGGGAAGAATCACTTCCCATCAGGCCTGATACTTGAGCTCTCCCATGGGTGAGTGGGGGCTCCCCAAGGCACTCTTTCCCTTCCCTGAATGCCTGGGTAGAGGGGCTTCAGGCACACATGCCAGGCATTCTCACAGAAGATCGTCAGTAAACGATTGAGCAGGTTCGTTTTACAGATGGACACACTGAGGCAGAGGAGACAGAGGGCACAGTCACATGGTGCACCTACAGACAAACAGGGCGAGGTTCCAGGTCTCTGCACTAGTAGTCTGAACACCTATCAGACCCCAGCTTGCTCTGCTCAGCACCTCCACACCTGGCAGTGCCTTGTCTTTCCCCACATCCTTACTTTGTGCTCCTCCCCTCATTGGTTTCCTTTTTCTTCTTTTTTTTTTTTTTTTTTTTTTTTTTGAGTCTGGCTCTGTCACCCAGGCTGGAGTGCAGTGGCCGGATCTCAGCTCACTGCAAGCTCCGCCTCCCGGGTTCACGCCATTCTCCTGCCTCAGCCTCCCGAGTAGCTGGGACTACAGGCGCCTGCCACCTCGCCCGGCTAAGTTTTTTTGTATTTTTAGTAGAGATGGGGTTTCACTGTGTTAGCCAGGATGGTCTCGATCTCCTGACCTCGTGATCCGCCCGTCTCGGCCTCCCAAAGTGCTGGGATTACAGGCTTGAGCCACCGCGCCCGGCCCTCTTATCTTCTTTCAAGATGACCACCTCTTGGCTCTGCTCAGCCCTTGCCCATGGGCCTCAGACCCCTGTTTTGGTAGTAATAATTGGCTAAGGCTGGTCTCCACTAGCAGAGGGGAGCAGGGTGGCTTATGTGTGGGATCCTGGCAGTCAGCAGCTGTGATAACACCCTGGGCTGTGTAAAACACGAGGGCTGAGCGTGTACGTGAGAGAGATAGTTGAGGCTCAAACACATACACCCACAGCCTTTGCTCCACGGTCTCTTGCATTCTTCCAGAGTCACGGTTCTAAAGTTCCCTCTGTCCTGAGTGGGCTTTAGATTCTCCTGGACCATAAAGGCAGGGAAGTTTCTGAGGAGGGCTAGTCACCTCTGCTAGTGGCTTGAACGAAGCCTCAAGCCCTAAGACCCACACTACATCCATGCCGGACCACCTTTGGTGAACATGAGATCTTGGACATACCACTTCCTTCCTTGGTTTTCCCTCCTGTAAAGCGAGAGGTAAGAATCCCTGCTGTTTTACTCTCAGGGACATTGTGAGGATGAAATGAGCTGTTTGTTGGTAATTGTTGGGAACTGTTCCTGATTCTGTGATTTCCAAGTTTTGCAGGTGTATTGGTCTGTTCTCATGCTGCTAATAAAGACATACCTAAGGCTGGGTAATTTATAAATGAAAGAGGTTTAATTGGCTCACTTTCTGCAGGGCTGGGGAGGCCTCAGGAAACTTACAGTCATGGTGGAAAGGGAAGCAAATACGTCCTTCTTCACATGGTGGCAGGAAGAAGTGCCGAGCAAAAGGGGAAAAGCCCCTTATAAAACCACCAGATCTTGTGAGAACTCACTCACTGTCACGAGAACAGCATGGAGGTAACTGCCCCCATGACCCCATGATTCAATTACCTCCCACCAGGTCCCTCCCACGACAAGTGGGGATTATGGGAACTACAATTAAAGATGAGATTTGTGTGGGGACACAGTCAAACCATATCAGCAGGCAAAAGAAATTTCACTTTACGTTGTCAGGTACATGCATAGGTATTGTACGGAAACTTAATTTTGCACCAGTGTCTTTAGGGACTGGGGTTATATATTTGAGTATGTGGGTGCTTGTGTTTGTTAATTAGGATTTAAATTGAATTTCATCCCCTTAACACCTTGCATGGGGCAGAGTGGAGCCTAATCAGCCTGCTTGTGTTTGAATCTAATTGCACTGCTTGCTTAGTTGGGTTGACTAGAATAAGCTATATAACCTTGGTGGACTTGTTGTCTTCATCTGCAAAATAGGTCTAGTAAATGTGCTTCCCTCTAGGCTCTCATGCAAATTTGGTGCTAAGCACATAGCTCCTGGAACAGCCTGAGCCTCACATATCACCCCTTAGCAGTTCTTGGTCCTTAGGCCATTTCATTTACTTTTGACAAGAAGTGGAAGAGAAATGGTGTGAATGTCCTTACCTATAACATCAATTATTATGAGAAAGAGAGTGATATCCCCAACCTCCCACCTCTAGATCCATTTCTTTTTTCTTTTGATGTCTACGTATTTGATTCTTATGGGGGTTTCTCTGCTTGAGGGTAAGAGTACTGGAGGAAGGTAATGGGAGAGAGGGTTTTTTTTTTTTTTTTTTTTTTTTTTGATGGACACTTGGAGCCCTTAGCATTTTTTCTGGACGTACCTTTGTGGTAGAGGAAACCGATGTAGCCAGAGAGCTGCATTTCTCTGGTGGAATCGGCCACTGTCCGTAGCAGCTCTTTTTGAACTGGTGCTCAGTGGGTCGCGTGTAGTCTGTGTTGGTCCCCACACATCAAGAGGGACACTTCTTCAGGTTTTGGAAAACCTCTCAGACAGTACCTCCCTTCACAGACATCAAAAAGCTTATTGGTATTATAAAGATGCTGTAAAACCTGCCATAAACAAATAATTTTAATTTGGTTTAACCCAGAGTTTCCCAAAGATCCTCTTCTTTTGCATAATCTCTGCTACAAGGCTCTGAGGAATACATTGTAGCAAGAACGGATCTGTGAAATCAATAGTATGGAAATCAACAACACCATGTGTCTGCAGGTCACCCTGGGACACAGGAAAATGGTATGATGTAAAGCAGTGCATCTCAAAACTCAGCGCACAGAGGTATCACCCAGGGAGCCTGTGAAAATGCAGATTCCACATCAGCAGGTTTGGGTGGGGACTGGGGCCTGAATTTCTGCATTCGTGATAAGCTCCTGGGCAATGCCCATGCTGCCGGCCCAGGGATCACACTTCGTGTGATGAGATTATAAAGAACGCTCTGCTACAACAGAATTTCACCTGGGTCCATTCTCTCAACAGTATTGGGAGACCAATGACCACCTCCAGCTGTTCCCGAATCAGGCCATCAGCTGCACCGGCAGGGAGCTCATCTTGTCTCCCCATGCTGGACAAGCAGCCCCATTAGGAGAAGGAGCAGCCAGACAGGGGCAGTGGCTGGAGCTAATGCAATGACCATGGTTCAGGGATGGCAAAATCCTTCGAGCTGTGCAATGTTGGCAGAGTCTGCATGAAAAGATGACAGTCGGCCGCACTTCCGCCACCTCTCTTGTCTCTGCAAATAAGGTTTGGGTTGTTAGTGTTTTAATTTATTTATTTATTAATTTTTAAAGAGACATTTCCCCTTTCTTTCCTTGGGTCTGGAGTCATTAAACAGGGATTAGCTGGATAAATAGAGGAAGTGATTTTTAAACTGTTTGCAAACTTAATGTGAAGAGCCCAGCCTTGCAAATTATCACGTCTAATCAGAGGCCCTCGCTTCACTGCTCCAGTAATTGTACTGGTATTAGTCAAATTCTTGTTGTCTCCTCATTAGCCATGAAAAGGAGACTCAAGATGTACTTCATTAGAGTGTCCTGGAAATATATTGCTAATGCGGAGATGGAGGCGGAGGAAGGGAGGGCGGGAGGGAGAGAGGTGTGGGGACGGGGCAGGAGCATGTAGCATCTACATCTGGCACTGTGGACTCCTCACCTCTCTCAGCTCTGTCTCACACGGGGCCTCCTCCACTTACCTAGGCAAGACCCAGAGACACAGTGCTCTGAGGCTCATCTCCTGTGGGCCTCCCTGGCCCAGTCCCTGCCCTTCTCTGGGCTCAGTTCTCATTTGCAGGACAAGAAGGACGGGCTGGGCTCCAAGGTCCCACTCTGCCTGACATCCTGGGGACTGTGGTTCTAAGTGTTGAGGCTTTAAGCACTTGCTGTTCTCTTGACTTCTTGGGCTTAGGTTTTCCTGGGGCTATGCTCGAATGTCAGCCAGACACCAACCTATAGCTGTCCTTACTGTTGTCGGGTAGAGGTTGTGGTCAACATCCTTCCCTTCCCTTCTTTTCCCTTCCCTTCCCTTCCCTTCCCTTCCCTTCCACTTTCCTCCTTCCACTTCCTTCCACTTCCTTCCACTTCCTTCCACTTCCTTCCTTCCCCTCTTCCTATTTATGGAGTGTTGAGTCCTGTAGCTATTTAAATTTAAATTAATTGAAATAAAATAACATTGAATAGCCAGTACTTCAGTTGCACTAGCCACATATCTAATGCCCAGTTGCCCCTGTGGCCAGTGGTTCCCAAACTGACAGTGCAGAAAGTTCTATTGGACAGCTCTGGCCTGGTCCCTCTCTGTGAGGCTCTGTACTAAGCAGCATGGGAGTGAGGGAGATGTGGAGCTGAGCAAGAGAATCTTTGCCTCAAGATGCTGAGGTCAGGTGGGAGAGATATCACACCCCGCTGTGGTTAGTTGAAGATGGGACCAAGTACGAGACTACAGGTGCACACCTGGAACTGCCCGGAGGCTGAGAGTCAGCCTGATGAGCCTGCCTGGTGAGCTGGAGAGAGTCAGCAAGGTTTCCTGGAGAACAGAGAGTTTTCAAAGGACAGGCCTGTTTGCATCTGTGCTTGTTTGAAGATAAGACTGGCCCATCCAGGCCCATGAGCCTCAGAGTCCTCACTTCTGAGCCTCGGCTAAACTTGCTGCCTTGTGGATTTGCTGTGTGCACTAGCGGATAGGCAGCACTTCCTCTTCCACTCCCGGCAGCCGTGGAGACCTTTGAAAGGCATGAACCCGACCTCATCACCCCTACTGAAAGATGACAGTGTCTTCCCTTCAATTTCAGGAAACCCCAAATCCTCAGCTCACCTCTGCAGCCTCTTCTCATCTCTCACTCCAAGAACTCCAAGCTCTACCCACCCTGGCTTCCTTTATCCTTTGAAAGCTTTGATGTCTTCCACCACTGGCCTTTGTGTATGCCTGTCCCCTACCTGGGACACTCTTTCCCCCTTCCATATCCTCTGCCTAGGGAAGCTCTCCTCACCCTCAAATGCCAGCACAAACAGCAGCCTTCCCTGACCTTTGGGTCACAACAGGCCTCCCTGCTAGCTGCTCTCGTAGCACAGGTGGCAGTTTGTGATGATATGTCTCTGTTTAGTGTTGGCCTGTCCCTGTAGATTGTGAGCTCCATGAGTACAGGAACAGGGAGTCTGGGCTGAGAGTCCACCAGGAGTCCAGAGGGCCATCCGCTGGCCAAAGGAGGTTAATTCCATGGGGTGGGGCTGTCAGCAGGTAAGCAGGTGGAGGCCCGGGGCCTGCTCTGTGCTTGTCTCCGGGGGTAGTGGTGGCATATCTTAAGGAGATAGACTGGCAGGGAGTAGGGACTGGATGCCAGGCTGCAGAAGGACAACAGGAAGGTTGACAGCAGTGTTGTCCTTTGGGAGATCAAAGACTGCAAGGGCAAGGGTGCAGGTTTGGATTTGGGCAGACGGGTCTTTGAAGCCCATCTGTGTCACTTTCTAGCAGTGTGACTTGGGCTGGCCTTGATTTGTAAGAATAATATTTGCCTCAGAAGGACATGCTAAGGATGAAATGAGATGGTGGCATGTACACTGCACAGCACACTGGCTGGGGCATAGCACACCCTCAGCGTGTGGAGCCATATTGTGAGCTTTCATTATTTTAGGAAGGAGACTGAAGAGATGTAGTCTCTATCTGCAGAGGGCAGGCAGGTGAAAAGTGGCTCCTGGGATCCCTGATTCCATCCTTCCTCCTCATATGCAAGATGATGGGGTCCTGAGCTCACAGCCAGGTGTTGCTAGCAGTGGAGTGAGTGCTTCCATCCAAACTGAGCCCCTGGACTTGGGGAAGAACAAACAGACCACCTCTTTGTGTCATTATGACCCCTTACCAGCTACAAGACATTACATTCCAAATCCTTCTCAACTCCAAGTATATGACTTGTAGATTTGCATAAAGACAAATGCCTATAAATAAATGTCTCATCTAAACTGTCCCAAACACCACTCTGCTGTGTATGTTGTTCTGCAGGGACCAGGTGTTCCTGGGATCAGGGTCTGGCAAGCCTCAGCTGGGTACCTGGGATGTACCACCCCAGTGAGGCCAGGCAATGGCTCAGGGCTACTCACCACAGTGCCTTTCTTTCCTTACAGCTCCTTCTTGGTGGTCAGTCCCGAGGCACTGCATGGGTTAGACACATCTGAATCTGAATGTATGCTCTGTTGCTTGCCCCAGACCACCTAGTTACTTAGGTCACTCCACGGTCTGAGCCTTAGTCATGACAACTGCAAAACATGGGGGTAATAATATCTACCTTGAAAGCTGGCTGTTAGGATTAATAATGTGGCAGGCATGGTGCCTACTACAGAGCTGTGGGCAAGAAATCAATTATTCCTCCTCCCTCCCTCTGTCCATCCCTTTCCTGAGTCCCCCTTTGTTCTAGAAGGGCTCTCTGGGCTGCCCACCACTTGGGCAGCAGTCCTTTATCTCTCTCTGCCTCTGGATGCAGACCTGCCATCCTCTGAGACTTGGAATCCAATTTCCCTACCTCCTGGAGGACAAATGGCTGAGTCAGCTCTCCAGGGATGCTCTCTCAAGGTTCCAGAGAGTCTGGGTGCCTCAGCGCCAGTGCTCAGGCTGCTAATGGAGTCAGAGTGGATTCAGGGCTGATGACACAGCCCTGAAATGTGGAGTGCACTGGAGAAGCCATGGGCTCTCTCTCTCTCTCTCTCTCTTTTTTTTTTTAAAAAAGTACCTCCCACATAATAGGTTTCCTTGAAATCAGGAACTGGTCGTCTGCATTTCAGGCTTCTGGTAACTTCCTCCCTGGCCCTGTAAAGACCACAGGAGGAACAATTAGATGTCCCCAATGCTGAGGGATGGAAAGGGGCCAAAGAGGTGGGCTGTGCCCCTCCCTGCTGTCCTGTGTGGCGTGGAGAGCATAACACCCCACAGGAAAGCCCATTCTACGGGGCTCTCAGCTGCTTGAGCACGTGGGCGGGCATGTGGGCAGGCCATGGCTCTCGGGAGCAGACTTGCATGTGCATACAAGTCAGAGGTGGAAATGAGGGAGACAGCTTTGGGCAAGATGACCTCTGAGGCCTAGAGAGGTTAATTGGCCTGCCAAGGGTGGTGTTGCTGGTTGGGTGACCTGGGCTAGACTCTCCTTCCCCAGGTCCTTTCCACACTTGACCCTGAATTAATCCACTCACCTTCCACTGCCCACTCACCACTGTGAGACGGTGCAGAGTTCACAGGTCGTGGGTTTCACTGTATCAGCTACTGCTCCTGGCAGGATCACTCTGTTTTCGAGTGGCAGTTGCCTTTCTGAGGAGACCATAAGCACCGGTAATGGAGGAAGACCTGGCCTTTGTGACCTTAACTGAGCTGCTCCCCCTCTGAGGGCCTGCTTCCTCTTCTGAAAACTGAAGCGGGGAATGCCATCATCTTTCAGGGCATTGCTGCAAGGCAGAAAGGAGGTGCCATATCAGTGCTCAGCAAAGTCCTTCCTGGAAATAACCTTCCTCTAAGAAAAAAGTTACTACTTCTTACAAGTTCTGCAGGGACCGGTGAGCTAAGCTGTATGTTCTCAAAGTGTGTTCCCCAGACCAGCAGCCAGAGCATCCTACGGGGACTTGTTAAAGTGGAAATCTCAAGCCCCTTCCTATACCTATGGAATCAAAAACTCTGAGAGTGAGGCCCAACAATCTGTATTGTAACAAGCCCTCCAGGTGATTCTCATGCCTCCTAAGTTTGAGAGCCGTGGCTAGACATTCCATTTCTATGGGCTCAGAGGAGGGAAAGACCATTATGGACTGGGGTGTGTGGTCCAGGAAGGTTTCCCAGGGTTGATGACATTAGAAATGAGCAGTTGAGTAGCAAGTTGAAGCTGGGTGATGAAGAGGCATTTGGGTGTGAAGAACAGTACACAGGAGAGGAAATGTTGAAGGCAGATTTGCCAAAGCCTCCCCTGCTCTCACAAATGCCCACAAGACTGGCAGAATAATCACCAAGGCCATGATTGGGATTCAGATTTGATCTTGATGGGGTTATAATAAATGCTACATGTGAATTCAGTCATAGAGGCAAAATCAGGGCCAGATGCCCATCCATCCATCCATCCATCCATCCATCCAATGCCTATCTGTCCATCTGTTCAGCTATGCATTCATCCATACATCCAGTGTCCATCTATTCATCTGTTCATCTATCCATCCATATATTCATTTATCCATTCATCCATCCATCCATCCATCCATCCATCCATCCAATGCCTATCTTTCCATCTGTTCAGCTATGCATTCATCCATACATCCAGTGTCCATCTATCCATCTGTTCATCTATCTATCCATCCATATATTCATTTATCCATTCATCCATCCATCCATCCATCCATCCATCCATCCTTTCTTTCAATCAAAATTTACTGAGCCTTTACTCTGTGCCAAGCATTAAGCTATTCTCTTGGCTTGCAGAGATGAAACAACCAGAGATACCAACTTGTGTCCTTTGATAACTTAAACAATTGAGTAATAGAAAAAATCTGCCAAAAAAAAAAAACCAAAAAACTTCCACTGAACATTACTATCTAAAGTATTAGATTAAAAATGTCTGGGTGGCATGAAATAGAAGCAATACTTAAATTTCAAGTCTGGTCCTGTCTTTGAGGTGCTTGTAAGACTGGGTGTAGGAAGGAGACACCCTTCCTACACCCAGTGGAACATCACTCAGGGGAGGGGCACAAATAACTGGACTCATTTGTTTGCTTGTGGAGCTTCCCACCTCTCCTTCTTATCCATTTTCTGATTTAATCCTGGAAACAATACTGTGAAGTCTGAGGAAATTCAGACTCAGAATTTAAATGACTTGCCCCAAGTTACAAAGGAAATGAGTTACAGAGCCATGATGAAACCTGAATGTTCAGATCCTTCCAAATCCTGAGCTCCGCCCTGCTGGCTGCTACCCAAAGAAGTGAAATATCAGGGCCCGTGTTCCCTGGGTCCTATTTTGTTCAAGGTGGGCCCCTTCTGGGATGCCCAGGCTGCTCGCTCCACCCATGTGAAGGGATAATTGTGGAGCTGTGTGTAACCCAGAAAGCAACTCAGGAATCACAAGATCCATTTCCAAAGAAAAGTCATCCATTTTCCAGCACGGGCCATTGGAGGAAACTGGGAGACACTGGCCTTACCACCAAGCCTGGCTACTCTGACATCAGAATAAGAAACCACCCAGTTTCCCAACACCTATCAATTCCCAAGAATTTAACACCTTACCCATGCTGGCAGGTCACTGTGAAAACAAAACAAAACAAAACAAAAAACCCACAACAAACCACACACACTGGTAGTAAAAATGTGGCTCTTTGAACAATATTAAAACACTTCAGTAACCTTTCATATAGAATTAATTAACATAAAACCCAGCATCCTCATTGCTGCAGAGCCCTAAAGTGGTTGCCAGAATTTAATTAGACTTAACCTTTTTTCCTACACCAGTACCACTTTATAATAACTGCAAATCATTATTAATTCCTTTGGTGTTCACTGTAATAACATTAATCATGATGAACTTCTTTCTGTAGTAATGTGTATGTAATATGTAATTCCATAGCAATTTAGTATTAGTTAAAGCTAAATTGAAATTAATTTCACAAAAAGATACTATTTGTTATTGGATACTGTATATTCATAAAATAATATTTTAGGGCAATTTATATTAAGGTGGCCAGATTAGGAGGCATTTGGCAATCTGCTGAAAGTTCCCAGGCAGAACTATGTGCTTCTGATTACTGGAGCATATCTGATTGCTGGCATCTCATATCCCAAGGTACTTGAAATATCAAACCAGAAAATTGGGAAGCTATTATGGGATGGTCTTTTGAGATCTGGTACCTTATCCATCTGAACGCACGGCGTTGGACAAGAAACTGCCTTCGAGTTGTTTCCGGATCCCGAGTGTATGATTTATTATGCCAGACCTCAGGGTCCCGGTCACTTCTCGGGCCTCTCCCAGACTTTGTCTTCTCTTCTGTGTAGTGGTTATATTGTCCCTTCATGGTGGTCTTCAGGATCTCCAAAGATGTGATAAATTGAGAATGACTTGAAAAATAGGAATAGCTGAGAACATACATGATTCTAGAAAGGAGAAACAATGACCTGTGTGTGTCTTATTTTGTTTTTTTGTCTTCTTTATTTTCGTGGTGAAGTGTTTGCAAATAGAGGTGCTGGGAAGGTAAAATAAGGGTTTTTAAAGGCATCAAGTATATATGTCACAATTTTCAGAAGCCACCTTGTCCCAGCTCTGCCCTTCACTGAATCTATCCAGACATACCTGTGTCACAACCTCCGGGGGACTTTCCTCTTTCATTCATCCTTTCATCTCACTGTGCTGGAGTTAGACACACAAAGAACAAGACAGAACTCTGCCTTCAGGAAGCTGGTGGTCCAGGGCACAGTGACTAGAGACAGATGACTAAAGAATATTCTAATAAGGGTAGTAGAGATGTACTCTGGTCAGCAGTGATATTAAAAATAAATAACAGCAGGTAAGACACAGGCTGTGGTCAATGAATGCATCAAGGGACTTCCAGGTGCACACTAGCTGGACACCAGCAGGCAGGAGATGATGAATCCCAGAAGAAAGTCCTCTAGCCCCATGTGCAGGTAGGTGGTATTCAGGGAAGTCTCTCTAGAGGACTGAGCCTTAGGCTAAAGTGGACTTTGGCCAAGAGTGGGGAATAGCTGGGGCAAAGCACAGAGACAAGAGGCAACTTCATGTGTAGGAGACAGTAACAATGAGCGGTTTGCCCTTGTGAGGGATCCAGTGTCCCCAGGAGGATGGGACAGCCTCACCGCAACTGTGTGTGGGGTCATCTCTAAGGGCTTACTAAGCACTGGGGAATGAGGACCTTAAAAGCTAAGGGTGGCGCCGGTTGCGGTGGCTCACACCTGTAAACCCAGCACTTTGGGAGGCCAAGGTGGTCAGATCACTTGAGGCCAGTAGTTCGAGACCAGCCTAACCAACATGGCGAAACCCTGTCTCTACTAAAAATACAAAAAAATTAGCCAGGCATGGTGACACATGACTGTAATCCCAGCTACTTGGGAGGCTGAGGCATGAGAATTGCTTGAACCCAGGAGGTGGAGGTTGCAGCGAGCCAAGATTGTGCCACTGCACTCCAGCCTGCGTGATGGAGTGAGAGACCCTGTCTCAAGAAAAAAAAAAAAAGCTAAGGGTGGGGTGGGGGAATGCAATGGAGCAGGGGCATTGCTTCTTTTTTTTTTTTCTTTGTTTTGAGCGTTAGAAAAATGACCTCACTATTATGAAAGGAGTAATATATGCCACATAAAAATTAAACATTTATGTCTGGAAATAGGTATCATAAACAAAGTCAAAAGACATGTGATAGATGTTGGAAGTAGAGATTTACAACATATATTACAAAAAATTGATAGTCTTTCTCTAAAAAAAGCTTTTTACAAATTGATAGGAAAAAGACAAATAACCTAGGTGCTAAGTAGACAAGGGAAAGCCTCAAACAACAAATAACTTAGAAAAAAAAAAGGTCATCGTAATAAATAATCAAGGAAATTAAAATTAAAATAACAACAAAATACCAGTTTTTAAACCACATGGACAAAAATCTAAAAGTGTCGGTAGCATTCGTTACTGTTGAGGGAAAGTAGGCACTCTTATACATGCTGGGTAGATGTGTAATTGGGGCACTATTCTTTTCACTATTAACATTGAAATGTTTAAAAAACCTGAGTGTTCATGTATAAGGATATGTTTAAAAACAGCTTTATAGAAATAAAATTGACATACAATTATAATCAGAAAGCCCGTTTTTAGAAATCTAGATTTTGCAAATCTTACATCAGGAAATCATGATGTAAGAAAGTGAGGTAAAATGTTTAAAAAGCTGAATGTTCATGTATAAGGGCGTGTTTAAATAAAAAGTGCACCCAGCTATGAAATATTAATCACTGACTTTGAAGATGCCTGGGGTAATATTATTAGATGAATATAGCAGAATGTTCACTTTAAACCCATTGATGTTTAAAAAACCATAAAACATGCTCATTATAAAGAATTCAAGAAATTAAGAAGACTACTAATAAAAAGATAATTCCCACAAACCGTGATCCCCAGAAATCAACCCATACACATATCCTGATAGAAGTCTATATAGACAGGAACATATAGCTGGGGTTATATGACTTGAGCTACTTAATAAAAAGTTTTAAAATTAAATTTTATTTTCACTTAAAGGAAGAAAAAGAAACTAAAGTGAAATGGAAGCAATGGCTCTATTTAGATTTCTTCAGCACAAGATGATATTATTTTCAAACAGATTCCCTATAAGGGATTATAGAAAATATTAGGCGGTTGGAGCCAGTAGCCAGTTTTAAATGACATATTTTAAATTTATACAGTATTGATTGATGTCCTGCTCAGAGAGATGAGGACAGCACCCCTACACTTCTCCCATCTCTCTCTTCTCATTGCTGATGTTGTTACTTATATTATTTTTACATTTTAGACTGTATAACATGTCTATCTCTTCTGTAGGCACAATTATGTATGTTTTTAAGTCTTAGGGAAAGATTTAATAGACTCTGCTTGAAACTAGTCCTTTTCATCCACAGCTTCCTTCACTAGGCCCATGTAGTTTGTTTCAATGTATCTGTTAGTTGACTGATATATTGGTCAGAGTTTGATTCCACTGTGTCCACTGATGTTTTGGTCTGAGTTTGATTCCACTGTGTCTAACAACAACAAATGGTGGCTTCAGCCAAATAAAAGCTTATTTCTTTTTCCCATAAAATAAGTTTGGAGGTAGCAGTCTAGGGAAGGTTTGGAAGTTCCACAAAATCACCTGGCAGTCTAGTTCCTTTTAGTTAACTTCCCTACCAACATTTGGTTCAGGCTTTGTTCTTATGGTTTAAGATGGATGGTGCTAAAACTCTACCTATCCCATCCACCTTGTAGACAACAGGATGGATGAAAGTTTCCTTCCTTTTAATTAGACTTCCTGCTGTGGCATACATAACTTCTGCTTATACACCATTGGCTAAGACTTCATTACTTGACCATATTTAATTGCAAGGGAGGCTATGGAAGGTAGTCTTATAGGCGGGTGAAAATGAACCCAGGAAAATATCAGAATTCCTGTGACTGAAGAAGGAAACACACACTGGGGGGACAATAGTCTCTACCACTGAATTTCTACCATTACTAGCTGAATTTCATCAACAAATAGCTTTTCTACAAGAGATCATGAGTACTATAATTCCTTCAATTTTTTCATATTTAGAGATATCTTTCAGTGGCCTTTATTCTTGAATGACATCTTGGCTGGGTATAATAATATTGGTATACATTTTCTTTCCATCAGAATTTTGAATATATACCTCCACTGTCTTCTGGAATTATTCATTGTTACCAAAGATTCTGAGTCCAGCTTGGTTTACTGATCACTTCCTTTTCTACTTTGACTCCTGAAGTGTTATTTCCTTGTTCTTAAAGTTCAACAGTATTACCAGTATTGATGTTGATTTTTCTGTACCATCTCCCTGGCTCCCTATCCCAAGCCCCTTGGGAACAGTGTGCTTTTTTAAATCAGCAAATCCCATTATTTCTCTTTTCATGGACTTAAAATTTCTATCTTTTATTATATTTCTGTTTCATCCATTATACTTTCTAGTATGAAAGGGTCAGTTATTTTAATAGAAGGTCAATTTTGTCCTCCAAATCCATGGACACTTCACTATGTTCTTTGACCTGCTTGTGTTTTTCTTGTGCCTTCACTGTGCTCATCTGCAGCAGAGGTGGTGTTGCATAGAGCCACGAGGGCTGTGGGCTGTGTAACCCCAGTGTGCTCTGTTCACATTAGGGGCAAGATGACGTGAATGGGACTCCCTGGTGTTGTACAGCTTGGTGGCATATTTTCAAATCTTTCCTTGATGTCAGGAATTAATTTTTCATCTGTGTTTATTCTGTTCTTAATTTTTATGATTTATTTATTGATTCACTAACATTATTATAGTATGTTGGCTCTCATTTTGTTTTGTTGGCTCTGGAGCTCCCTTCTGCTATTGCTCTTTACTTTTAAAAACAGCTTTATAGAGATATAATTGACATACAAACAGCTGTATGGATTTAAAGTGACAAGTTGATAAACTTTGGCATGTGAATACCCCATAAAAACAATAAATCAATTGATGTAATGAACATATGCAGTGCTCCCCAAAGTCTCCTTGTGCTTCCTGATAATCCCCCCTTCTTGCTCCTCCCTTCCACTAGTCCTGCCTTCAGACAACCGTGAATCTGATTTCTGTTACTATAGGCTAGAGTTTTACAGAAATGGAATTACTCTTTCCCCATCACCACCTCCCAACCACATACATATAGTGGGTGGAGGAGGGGTCTGGCTTCTTTCACTGCGCATAATTATTTTGAGATTCATCCATGTTACTGTGTGTTTCAATAATTCATCCCTCTTTTTTTTTTTTTTTTTTTGAGATGGAGTTTTGCTCTTGTTGGCTGGAGTGCAATAGCACGATCTCGGTTCACTGCAACCTCCACCTCCCAGGTTCAAGTGATTCTCCTGCCTCAGCCTCCTGAGTAGCTGGGATTACAGGCATGCGCCACCACGCCCAGCTAATTATTTTGTATTTTTAGTAGAGATGGGATTTCTCCAAGTTGTCAGGCTGGTCTCAAACTCCCGACCTCAGGTGATATGCCTGCCTCAGCCTCCCAAAGTGCTGGGATTACAGGCGTGAGCCACCACACCCGGCCTCATCCCTCTTTGTTGCTAAATAGTATTCCATCATATGGATATACCACAATTTGCTTATATATTCACTGGTTGGTGGACATTTGGATTGTTTATAATTTTGGGTTATTACAAGTAAAGTTGCTGTGAACTTTAATGTATAATTATTTGTATGGATATAAAGTTTCACTTCCTCTGGGTAAACACCTAGGAGTGGAATGGCTAGGTCATATAGTGGATATATATTTAACTTTCCTAAGAAACTTCCAAACTGTTTTTAAAAGTGGAAGTACCATTTTACCTTCTTACTGGCAGTGTTTGAGATTTTTTTTACTTCACATTCTTGCCGATACTTGACATGGTCAATCTTTTCAATTGTGGATGTTTGAATAGGTGTGTAACTGTATCTCATTGTGATTTTAATTTGAATTTCTCTAATGGTGCTGAGCATCTTTTCATGTGCATAGTAGCCCCTCATGTATCTTCTTTGGTAAGTGTCTTTCTGCATTTATTTGTCTCCTTTAATTTCTCTCAGCAATGTTTGTGGCTTTGAGTTTATATATGTTTTGCACAACCCATCAGATTTTTTCTCTAAATATTTCATATTTTTTTGTTATCACAAATCATTTTTTTAAACTTCTATTTTCTATTGTTTGTTGTTAGTAAATAGAAATACATTGAATTTTGAACATTGCTCTTATATTTTGTAACTAAATTCACTTATTCCTTCTAGTGGGTTTTCTTTCTATCAGATTTTTTACATAGACTGTTATGTCACCTTCACTTAATGACAGTCTTGCTTCTTCCTTTCCAATCTAGATGCCTTTTATGTCTTTTCTGTTTTTGCCTTCTTGCATTGACGAGAACCTATAGGACAATATCAAAAGAAAGCAATGACAGCAGAAACTCTCAACTTGTTCCTGGTTTTAAGGGGAAGCATTCAGTCTTGCACCACTTAGTACAGTGTTAGCAGTAAGTTTTTTTGTTGATGCTTTTTGTCAGGTTAAGTATATCCCCTCCTGTTGATAATTTGTTATAGATTTTTATCAGGTATGGATATTGCATTTAGTCAATATCTTTTCTGTATCTATTGAGATGATACTTTTTTTCTTTTCAGTTTGTTAACCTGGTGATTGCTTTTTAAATGTTAAACCAACTTTGCATTCCTGGCATAAACCCCACCAGTCGTGATGCATTATCCCTTTTGCATATTATTGGATTCAGTTTGCTAAAATTTTTGTTATAAATTTTTGCATTTATGCTCATAAAATATAATAATATATCATTTTATTTTCTAGAAATGTCATGTTAAGGGTTCTTTCTTCAATTTTCTGGAAGAGTTTGTGTTTTTATTCTCATCTTACTAATTTTCTTTTGTTCTTAGATCAATAGATCATTTTTAAATGTATTACTTAATTTCAGTATATTGGGGGACTTTTAGATATTTCTGTAGCCTGTTTCTTATTTAATTCCATTGTAACCATAAAACATACTTTAAATCCTTTAAAATTTATTGAGACATTTTTGGTCCAGAATAGGGTCTGTTATTGGTGAGTGTTTTATATGTACTTGAAAAAGAATGAACATTCTGCTGTTGGTGGAGTGTTCTTTAAACGTCATTAGATCAAGTTAGTTGATAATATTTTCAATGTCCTCTCTGTTAGTTTATTTTTTAATTCCTTTTTTTAAATGTGTACTTATTCTACTAACTATTGAGACAGTAAAAAATTTCTGACTATAATTGCAGATTTGTTTATTTCTCTGGAAGGTCTATCAGTCTGTGCTTCATATTTGAAGCTCAGCAATTATGTGTATAGGTGTTTAGGATTTTTATGTCCTTTCGATTAATTGACCCTGTCATCATCAAGACATGATCCTCTTTTCTTTGGTAGCATTCTTTGCTCTGAAATCTATTTTGTCTGATTTTAATAGAGGCACTTCAACTTTCTTATGATTAGTGTTTGTTTTTGTCCCTTTATTTTTAACCTATTTATGTTTTTATATGTGAAGTGGATTTCTTGTAAGTAGCATATAGTTGGATCTTGCTTTTTTTCATTGAGTCTGACAATTTCTCTTTATCTGGAGAGTTTAGACCATTTGCACATAATGTGATTACTGACATGGTTGGGTTTGAATCAACTGTCTTCCTCTTTACAGTCTATTCATCCCATCTGTTCTTTTCCCCGCTTTCCTCTTGTTTTCCTTTTAAATTTTATTTTGAAATAAACAGATTCACAGGAAGTTACAAAGAGATGTATAAGGAGCTCCCTGCATCCTCCACTCAGTCTCCCTCAATGTTACTATCTTGAATATTAATACAGAATCTTGAGTAGTATAATATTGAAACCAGGAAATTGACCTTGGTATGATTTAGAATTCATTCACAATTTACCATTTATACATGCACTCGTGTGTGTGTGTGTGTGTGTGTGCGCGCGCGCGAGTAGCTCTGTGCAATTTTATCACGTGTTGCTTCATGTAACTGCTGCCACAATCAAACCATAAAACTGTATCATGACCACGAGCTCCCCTTATGTTACTCCTCTACAGCCACACCCTGCCCTTCCCCTCACCCTTAACCCCCAACAGCCATTAATCTGTTCTCTATTTCTACAATGATAATATATTATAAATGTCATACAAATGGAGTCAGACAGTACCTATCTCCATGAGATTGGCTTTTTTCATCAATATAGTATTTCTGAAGTTCATCCAAGTTGTTGTTTGTATTAACAGTTTCTTACTGTTAAAAGTTTTAACAATTTTCTTTATATTTATTTATTTGCTGAGTAATGGTATTATGGGTGTACCACAATTGTTGATCACTCACCCACTGAAGGACACTTGAGTTTTAAAGGTTTCGCCTATTATGATTAAAGCTGCCATGGACGTTTATGTACTGGTTTCTGTGGGACAAGTTCCCATTGCTCTGGGATAAAATTGCCCAAGAATGCAATTGCTGTGTTGCATGGTAAGCCCATGTTTGGTTTTGAAAGAAACGGCTAAACTGTTTTTCCAGGGTGGCTGTATCATTTCACATTGCCATCAGCAATGTAAGCACTGTTTAGTTTCTCTACATTCTCACTAACATTTAGTGTTATCACTAATTTTTTATTGCAGCCATTCTAGTAGGTAGGTAGTAATATCTCATGGTTTTTATTTACATTTCCCTAATGGCTAATGATGTGAAACTTTTCTTCATGTGTCTATTAACCATTCATATATCCTCTTCAATAAGATATCTGATCATTTTTTGGAGGGTCTATTTTCTAAGCAGATTTTTAAAAAATGGGCTTTGAGGGTTCTTTGCATATTTTAGATACAAGTTCTTTGTTGTGCATGCAATTTGTAAATATTTTCTCCCAGTGTGTAATTTGTATTTTTATTGTCTTTACAATGTCTTTCACAGAGAAAAAGTTTTGAAATTTTGGTAAAATCCAACTTATCAGTATTTTCTATGGATCATGCTTTTGGTGTCAAGACGAAAAACGTATTACTTAATTCTACATGCTGAAGATTGCCGCTTGTGTTTTTTTCCCTAAATGTTTACAGTTTTACATTTCATATGTAAATCTATGTTCTATTTTGAGTTAATCTTTATAAAGGATGTGAGATTTAGGTTCGGTTTTATTTTTTAAAAATTATTTATTTATTTATTTATTTAGCCCGGAAATGTCAGTTGCTCTAGCTGCATTTGTCCAAAAGGCTATTCCTCCCCTATTGCATTGCTCTTTCAGTTTTGTCAAAAATTAGTTGGACATAGGCTGGGCGCAGTGGCTCACACCTATAATCCTAGCACTTTGGGAGGCCGAGGCAGGCAGATCATGAGGTCAGGAGTTCACGACCAGACTACCAACATGGTGAAACCCGTCTCTACTGAAAATGCAAAAATTAGCCGGGCGTGGTGGTGTGTGCCTGTAATCCCAGCTACTCAGGAGGCTGAGGCAGGAGAATTGCTTGAACCTGGGAGGTGGAGGTTGCAGTGAGCCAAGATTACACCACTGAACTCCAGCCTAGGTGACGGAGTGAGACTTCGTCTCAAAAAAAAAAAAAAATAAAAATAAATAAATAAATAAATAGGACATATATGCCTGGCTCTATTTTTTAATTCCTCATTCCATTAATCCATGTGTCCCTCTCTCTGCCAGTACCCACTATCTTAATTTAGTGACAGAACAAATCCTAACATCTGATGAGTGATTTATCCTTTTTTATTCTTTTTCAAAATCTTTTTATCTGCCTTCTTCTGATAATTGAGCATTTTTATCATTTTATTTGATCACTTTGTTGCCTTATTACCCATGCCTCTTTATCTACTTATTTTGTCACTTCCGTCTTGCTTTATTCTTGCTTTTAGGGTTTGTGGTACACATCTATAACTTATCACGGAATACGTTGTGATTAGTTCTGTTTTAAACAGTCAATTGTCTTCTAAATAGATTTAAATAATGAGAAGAAAGTATTTTATTATTAGAAAAAATATTAGTTATCATTTATTTATCACTTCTAGTGGACTTTATTTCTTTGCGCAGATCACAATTTCTTTATGGTGTCATTTCCCTTCTGCCTGAATGTCTTTTTTCTACCTATATCCTGTAGAAACATCAAATTGTGATGAATCCTTCTGCTTTTGTTTGTCTGAAAAAGTCTTTACTTTGCCTTCCTTTCAAAGGATAATTTTGCAGGTGTAGAATGATAAATTGGCAATTCCTTTTTTCCATATGTTAAAGATGTTGCTCCATCTCTTTTGGTTCACATTGTTTCATATAAGAAATTTGTCATTTTCTTTGTTTCTCTATAAATAATGTACTCTTGCCTCATATCTGGCTGCTTTTAGAATTTCTCTTTATCACTGATTTTTAAGCAATTTTATTATCATGCAGTTTGGTGTATTTTTCTTCATGTTTCCTGTGCTTGGAGTTTGTTGAACTTCTTGAATTGTGTGATTATAGTTTTTGTCAAGTGTCTCTATGTTGTGGACATTATTGACTCTTCAAATACTCCCTTCTACTTCCTTATCAGAGTCCAATTACACGTCTACTAGGTTGCTTGAGTTTGTCCCACAGCTTAGTCATGCTTTGTATATATTTTTAGTATTATTTCTTCATGTTTACGTTTGAATAGGTTCTATTTCTATATTTTACAGTTTATGGAGCTTTTTCTTGTGATGATTTATCTGCTGCTAATCTCATCTAATGTACTTTTCATCTTAGACATTGTAGTTTTTATCTCTAGAAGTCTGATTTCGGTCTTCTTTTTAAATATCACCAGTCTCCATATCTTTTTACTTCAGTTTCTTGAACACATGGAATGTAGTTATAATTCCTGCTTTAATGTTCTTATATACAAATTCTATTATCTTTATCATTTCTAGATGAGTTCTGATTGATCAAATTTTCTCTTTAATATGGATTTCTTTTTCTGGCTTCTTTGACAATTTTTGATCAGTTTCTAGACATTTTAAACTTTATCTTATTGAATGTCACATAGTTTTGTATTCCTATATATATTATTGAGCCTTGTTCTGAAATGCAGCTGAGTGTTTTTGAAACTTAATCCTATTGTGTCTTGCTTCTAAGCTTTGTTGGGTATGACCAGAGCAACATTTAGTCTTAAGCTAATTTTTTGCCCAAATAATAAAGCATAATCCTTTTTAAGTACTCTATTTAACTCAGAAGTCAGAGTTGTGAGTTCTGACTGGTAAGGACAGGAACTATTTCCAGGCCTGGAAACTCTCTCCAGGCAATATCTTGGGGCAATCGTAAGACTCATCTTATTTGTTCCCCATCTTTTAGGAATGACTGTCCTTTGTCACCAGTCCCATGTCTTGAAAACCATTGTTTCATATATTTTATCTATTTATTTTTGGTTATTTCAGGTAGGAGGATAAATCTGGTCCCTGTGCTTTCATTTTGGCTGAAAGTAGTAGTTGTTGTTCTATTGCTTTATCATCTCGTCTTTAGGCCCTTATTTTGATACATTTATTTGTATTTTTATTAGGCTTCATTCTAACGGGAAATGTTCTCTGTTATTTGAATTTTATTTTATTTTTCTGCAGACTGGATTTTTTAAAATTTGGCTTGCTCTTTTCTTTTCTGAACAATATTTGCATGGTTATTGTGCTAATTATTTTAATCTTGTTTATACCTAACATAGAAACTGCTGTTTAGTTCTTGACTATGAAATAGTGAGTGGGAGCAGGCGTGGTGGCTCACGCTTGTAATCCCAGCACTTTGGGAGGCTGAGGAGGGTGGATCACCTGAGGTTAGGAGTTCAAGACCAGCCTGGCCAACATGGCAAAACCCCGTCTCTACTAAAAAATATAAAAAATTAGCCACGCATGCTGGTGGGCACCTGTAGTCCTAGCTACTTGGGAAGCTGGGGCAGAGAAAATTGCTTGAATCTGGGAGGTGGAGGTTGCAGTGAGCTGATATCGCACCATTGCACTCCAGCCTGGGCAACAGGGTGAGACTCCGTCTCCAAAAAAAAA